>NW_026607192.1:900000-1005000 GCF_029890125.1 Rhinichthys klamathensis goyatoka
TCAGTAATCGGTATAATCAGTATTATTGCCTTGTTTTCCTGTAAAAATATCCAAACACTTTTTAAACCAACATAAATTTGCTTGAGAAGCAAAAGGTAAATTAAAACTGTGCTTTGGTTTCAGAGAAATGTCTTGAATTATGTTTATTTCTCTTTCTCATTAGCAAATAGCTGCCTCACTCAGACTCGCCAGCAAAATAAAGCTGGGGAAATATACGATATTAGATGAGAAACAACTTATGAAAATGAAAATTAGAAATGCTGTTATTGTTGGTGAAACGAAATAAGTTTAAGTACTGAAATGACTAAAAAGTAGAATAATTATAAAATAAATATTAAAATCACAAAAAACAATAATAATAAGAATACAAGAAAATCACTCTACCTGAAAGTAATTAATTTTTTATTTAAAAATAAATACTCAAACACTAAAAAAATACTATACTAGTATAATTTTACATTAGGACATTTCTAAAACTGAAATGGAAAAAATTAAATATAATTATATAAACTAACTATATAAAATAAACTAATTATATTAATTAATACTCAAAATATTAATGGATATAATTAGTTTTCAAAAATTAAAATATAAAAGTTAATTATATGAATAAATACTATAATAGTATACTTTTAAATACTACTAAAACTGTAATCAAAAAATGAAAACTAAAAATATAAACTAAATGCTATTTATATTAATAAATAGTAATATATACTCATAACAATAATAAAGAACTATAATAGTACAATTTTACATAAAAATATTAAAACTGAAATAAAAAATTAAAACTAAAAATATAAACTAAATGCTATTTTTATTAATAAATACTAATAATTATTAAAAACTATAATAAATACTATAATAGTATATACATAATACTAAAATGATAACACTGCTTCACTTCCAGCACCAGTGCTATGTATAACTAACATAAAAAAATTATATGAATACATTTTTTTTTTTTTGAAAAATTACTACATCTAACACTTTAATACTGCAAATGTTTAAAAAAAATCCAATAAAATGTTCTGCCAGAGTCTTTTAATGATCTTCAGCAGAAGTCTCCATCTCATCTCTTTGCTGTCTATCAGAAACATCTGAGATTTCTCCTCTTTACTCTCAGCTGGATGGGTTCTCGTTGAGATTTCTACAAGGTAACTGTGTTTCTGCCCTAAATATCAGGAGTGTGTGCGTGTGAACTCGTACCTGTCGCTGTACGCTGTAGCCGTCGCAGGCTGAGTGTATCTGTACGCAGCGTATCCGCCCTGAAAACACACAAAACACTCATTCATGCATTTATTTATCTATCCGTGCATATTCAATGCATTTAAAATCTCCTGTTTTTCCACTGAGCTCAATGCATTCTAGGTTTGCCTTCTCTGCAAAGGATGAATCAATTCTGCAGAATGATGCACTCTCAGAGCAAGAGGTACAAAACACCTTTTGAAAGTGATCTGTCCCAGTGACAGCTTTTGTACCTTTTTTTCCTCTGAGCGTGTGCAGCATTGCATCTCAAAAGTGTGCATATGATGCCTTCAGATGCATATCTCTATGTTTTGAAACACTTTGTGAAAAGGGAGTAGATTCTGTTGATGTGGCGCTTGTATCATAATCAGCAGAGACTCTGAGGTGGAGTGGAGCTCATTTGTCTGTAGGCAGATCGCTAATAACACACATTAATCAGAGCGTCAGAACCAGAACAGACACTGTTTTACACTCTCCGGCCCGATACACACACACATGAACGTCCAGCGCTCGCCACTGGGAGGCGCTACAGCACACACTTTCGGGATGCTGAGAGTTTTGCATTGATAAGCTGTACCGCATTTAAAATCAGCACAGAAAGTTTGTGTTTTGAGTTATTGTGAATTTGAGACAGAACGGCGTGTGCATTCCTGGAATAAGCACACAGAGACTTTCCAACGCTACGGTAAGGCTCGAGTTAGACGGCTTGATTTCCCGTCACTTGCAAAACTATTTAAACTTGAATAAGTTTGTGAGTTTGTGAGTGAAATCAGGTTAGAGGTTGAGCGTGGGATTGTGAGGTCACGTTCCCGCGGGGACAGGAAGTGAGGAGGAGTGGGCGTGGTGAACTTCCTGTGGGACTGAGCTGATTGGAGCCCCAGCCTACGAACACACGGGGTAATAAATCAGACTGTCAGCACCTCCGGCCCAATACACTGAACATGCCTTTACCAGGACACTGAGAGCCCGACGCTAAATATAACAGACCACACCACTGAAGATGAGCGGAGAAGAGAGAGAGAGAGAGATACACAACCAGAGGAAAAAACACGGAGGAAATAGTGAGAGGAGCTGAAAGAAGAAGAGATGAGAAAAGAAATGAGGAGAATATCTAGTTAAAAACGGCCATTAGACTGACCAAAAGTCTAAATTATTAACACTTTAAGGACAGAGTACTGAAAAGAAATCCATAATAAACATACGACTATAATCACATAAAACACACACACATGTTACAAAAGCCAAGGAGAAATTATGCGCTTTTAAAAGTAAAAACAGAAAAGAAGGAAAGTAAAAGAAAAGAAAACAGAAAAGCTAATAATAGAACATGAAAAGAAACATGAACCTCATCTGAAAGGCAAAGGGGGAGGTGTTGCTGTAATTTATAGTAATACATTCAAAATTACTAAGAAGTCTAGTTTCAAATATAATTATTTTGAAGTGTTGGTGCTTAATGTAACACTATCTAGTGTATATGATAAATCACGTTTGAGATTTGTGCTGGCTACTGTATACAGGCCACCAGGGCAGACTTTATCAAAGAATTTGCTGACTTTCTATCAGAGTTAAATTACTGGCTGCAGATAAAGTCCTAATTGTTGGTGATTTTAATAAACATGTAGATAATGAAAAAGATCCATCCGGATTGGCATTTAAAGATATTCTGAAATCTATTGGAGTTAGACAACACGTGCCAGGACCTACTCATTGTCGTAATCATACTCTAGATCTAATATTATCACATCGAATCAATGGTGATACCGAATACTACAGCAGAGCGATGACATCTCAGATCATTATCTAGTCTCGTGTAAACTTAATTTAGCCAAGGCTGCAAAGCCGACTCCGTGTTACAAATATTTTAGACCTATACTTACAAGATTGATAATATCAGGGAGAAAATTATAACTATGCAACTTTCAACTACAGTATTGAATCAGGCAGTGCATTGTAGTCTCCATGAGGAAAAAATGTATTCATAGGAGAGGAAGAATTGTCTAAAATTGTCTAAAAAACTGGCTATGATTAAACCGCTTGTTAAAAAAACGCAACTTGATCCTACAGAATTAGTCAATTACAGGCCGATCTCAAATCTACCTTTTCTGTCAAAGATACGAGAAAAGGGAGTATTCTCACAACTATGTTCCTTTTTAGAAAGAAATGATATCTGCAAGGATTTGCAGTCAGGATTCAGACCGTACCATAGCACTGAGACCGCTCTCATTAGAGTCACAAATGATTTGCTCTTATCATCCAATCGCGGTTGTATCTCTCTATTAGTGTTACTTGATCTTAGTGCTGCATTTGATACCATCGACCACAACATTCTTTTAAATAGACTCGAAAATTATTTTGGCATTAGTGGAATTGCATTAGCATACTTATCTGACCGTTATCAGTTTGTAGCAGTAAATGAAGAGATGTCTTATCGATCAAAAGTTCAGTATGGCGTACCACAAGGCTCAGTACTGGGACCGTTGCGTTTCACTCTGTACATGCTACCCTTAGGAGATATCATTAGGAAACATGGAATTAGTTTTCACTGTTATGCCGATAATCCCCATAGCTGATATAAAAAACTGGATGACTAGTAATTTCCTACTACTTAATTCTGAAAAAAACCGAGAATCTAATTGGACAAAAAACTTCCTCACGTAATAACCTAGAATACTGTCTTACACTCGATGGCTGCTCTGTTAAGTCTTCATCGAAAACGCAGCAGCTCGAGTTCTTACCAGAACCAGGAAGTATGACCATATTAGCCCGGTTCTGTCAACACTGCATTGGCTGCCTATTAATCATCGTATAAATTTTAAAATATTGCTGATTACTTGCAAAGCACTAAATGGTTTAGCTCCGCAGTACTTGAGCGAGCTCTTAACGCATTATAGTCCTTCACGTAGTGGCGTAGGTTTGATTTTGAAATTGGTGGGGACGGGGACAACAATATATAAATATATTTTAAGTTTTGATCGAAATTATTGCTAGGGATATATCAGTCTCACTGGATATTGGTAGGGACATGTCCCTAGCGTCCCTACTAAATTCTACGCCCCTGCTTCACGTCTATTGCGATCTCAAAGCTCCGGCCAGTTGATAATACCTAGAATATCAAAATCGTCTGCTGTTAAAACGGTGTCGTGTTAAGTTGATAACTAATGATTGTTGCGATGGAAGAGAATTAATCAAAACTAACTTTAGCTGGAAAATAACTTTATTCTAGAGCTGCCATAAAGCCAAAAGAATCTGTTACTTTAATTTCCTATTATCACTGTAAAGTCACTTTGGAGCAATCCTTTGTTAAAAGCCCTATATATATATATATATATATATATATATATATATATATATATATATATATATATATATATATATATATATATATATATATATAAAGAAATAATAGAAAAAATAATAAAGGAAAAAAGACAAGAAAAAGATGAAAAAAATTAAATAAAAGATGCAAATGAAAAAAAGATGGGAAAAGAAACAAAAAAGAAAAGGAAAAGGAGAGAAAAAGAAGCTAAAGATAAAAATAAATAAAAGAGAAATGAAAAGAAAAAGAAGATAGAAGAAAAGAAAGAACAGACAAGCAAAGAAAAGAAAAATGAGAAGAGAAAAGTACCCATGTTTATTAAGACTAACACTCTAATATATCAGTGTTTCGTACAGTTAGACTTGAACAAAACCAAATAAAAAAAATAGAATGAAAAATAGATTAGATAAAAAAATGAAAAATATATCAGTTTTTCAAACCATATTTGAAAAAAGAGGTGAGGAGCAGATCTGAGAGCAGAGAACGAGAGAAAGAGAGATGAGAGTGTGTGAATGTGTTTGACCTCCTGCGGGTCACTGAGGGTCAGTGTGTCACTATCTATGTGAAACAGATGTGTGTGTGTGTATGTGTGTGCGCCTGTGTGTGTGAACAGCAGTGCCGGGGGGAAGATGAATCCCTTTATCTGAATCCGCTTCACCTCATCAGTGACTCACTGTAGAAACACACTAAGCGTTCACTACTGAGGGTCCCTCGACAGACAGCAGGACCAGTGAAGAAACGCTCCAACACTCACATCACTGATACACAACAGCACATAAACAACACTAAACTGAGTGAGGCTTGTTCTCTGTAAACTCTCTGTCCTGCTCTTTAAAAAAAGTCAAGTTTTCTTTTTCTTTATAAGTGGTAAAGAAAACTGCCGGGCATCAAACCTGGATTACGAGCAACGGCGCCTGCAACACCAAGCTCAGGGTTCGATTCCCAGGGAACGCATCAACTGATCAAATATCGATCTTGAATACAATGCAAGTCGCTTTGGGTAAAACCGTCTGCCAAATGCATGAATGTCAAGTCAATTTTATCGGTATAGCGCTTTTCACAATACACATTGTGAAAAGCAGCTGTTAATATTTATAATATTTCTATAATATCTTCATGCCGTATTGTCGCATTTAGCAGAATACATCTGGGCGATAATATAGTTACAGTTTGAGAGGTTATATACACAAAGCAGTTGAGATTTGCTTTATACTATATCACTAGTGTACGCTGATAAAGTTGTATGTAATATATATAATTTTACATATTTTTTATATAGAGCTGAGCGATAAAATATATAAATATAAATTATTGTATATCACGCAGCTGGCATTTCCTATATACTATTGTTTTTGTGAGTGTATTTTATGTACAGTATGTGGATTAAGTTAAATATAATATAATATCACTTTACATGAGTGTATGTTATGTATGCAGTAAATATCCAACTTTTAATATATCGCTGGGTGATGATAGAGTATGTAATTATAGGTAAAGTTGGGTGTACTAATAGTAGATGTACAATTCCAACTCCGGAAGAATAAAAGGAGGAGTGAGGACAGTGAAGGAGGAGAGAGGACCAGGCCTGGACTTTCCGCTGTGTTGTTGATGTTTGTGTGGCAGTCGTCTGTGAGGGGCTGATGCTTCACTTTCGTTTTGTGTTTATTTTATGATTATAGTTTGATTGAACGTTTGCCGGTTCCTGCCTATTTCTTCCCTGAACCTTTAACATTACCACAGTTATTAATTTGATATGTGGTCATATTGAGGATTTTCTCTGTGTGTGAGTGTGTGTGTGTGTCTGTGTGTGTGTGTGTGTGTGCGCGTGTGTTTGTGTGTGTTTGAGTGTGTGTGTGTGAGAGTGATATATTAATTTGTTATGTGGTCATATTGAGGATTTTGTGTGTGTGTGAGTGTGAGAGAGAGTGTGTCTGTGTGTGTGTGTGTGTGTGCGTGTGTGTTGTGTACCTTCTTAACTATATTTCGGGGCCAAATTTGTACCCAGAAGTGACCAAAACTTGAAAAAATCTCCAAAAACCTCCCTTTGAGGATGTCCTCATTTGTAAACAAAGTAGTTAAAGGTTTTTAAAAATGCAGAAAGTTTAGTGTGATGGGTGGGTTTAGGGGTAGGGTTAGTGTGAGGAGAGAATATACAGTTTGTACAGTATTAAAACCATTATGTCTATGGAAAGTCCCCATTTAGATACATAAGTAAATGTGTGTATGTGTGTGTGTGTGTGTGTGTGTGTGTGTGTGTGTGTGTGTGTGTGTGTGTGTGTGTGTGTGTGAAATTGTGTGTGTGTGTGTTTGTGTATGTGAGAGTGCGTGCGTGCATGCGAGTGAGTGTCTGCGTTGTGTGACTGCAGCGTCTTTGCCAAACTCTGAGTGTGTGTGGTGACTGAAGTGGTTCTAGAGTTCGGTGAATCAGGTTTCACGGGTTAATCAACGCCAGAGCGCCAGGACTGGAATCACACACTCTCATCCCTCCAGAGTTAACAGAGTTACTCACGTAGATCTCGGCGCCGTAGAACCCGTCCTGATACACCACCCTGCGTTCAACAAACGAGAGAACGAGAGCGTCTGATTATCACCAATGAGCATGAGAACTGCTGCGTCAGGAGCGGGGGGGGTGGTGCAGAATACAGTCACATGACTCGCAGAAATAAATCAGTTTGGTGCAGAGAGATGAAGTATGAGAGCGCATGCAGTGCAGAATAGAGGAACGTACAAATAGAGCCGTCAATCCTTTAATTGCATTAATTATATGGCATCCGGAGTAATTCATTTGATTAGTGTTGCACAGATCAATATTTGCTGTGAAAAGCCTCCAAATGAAGATGATTCTGTTGCGGATGAGTAAACAGTCACATTTATTTCTATTACTCTTTCTGCAATACAGACAGTCATAAAAAAGAAAATAATGGAATATTAAGTTATTCAATTATGAAACGAATATAATTTCATCCGCACAGCAGCTCTACAGAAGAAAATGGTGCGTCATTATTCGGCTCAATTCAGTTTAGTTCAATAGCTGTGAAGTTATTTAATATTGAAACGAGTTTAATCCAGCTATAAGCAGCTCAATTCAGTGTTGATTCAATTCAGTTTATTAACATTTTCAGTGTTGCCAAAGTTCATCAATTATGAAACAAACTTGACTCAGCTGAATTCAGTTCAAGTTTTGTTCTCTGTTGATCTCCTAATATTAGTGAATATGAATATGACTCACGCTCCGTATGCCGGGATGGGCTGAGGAGGAGGAGCCGAACGGAAGGTGTTGTAAACGGCACGACCTCTGCCCCTCAGATGAGCCCCTCTGTACGCCACCGTCGCTCCTGCCGCGGGATACGGGAAACCCGCCACTGCGCACACACACACACACATACGAGAGCCTTATGAGGACGCACAGTACTGTACGTGTGCTGCATGTGTCTCTGTGACACAACTAGACACTTAAAGACAAGCTGAGTGGTGTTTGCACATGCAAAACTCATGTAGTCTTGTTGCTAGGGTGTTGCTAGGGTATTCAGTTGCACCATAAAGTCTCTGTGATCTCTAGATATGGGTTTGTGTCCCTCCTTCAATGTGAGTTAATTTTTTCACACATTTTATAGTATAAGCTTACTTTATCCATTTTATTGGCCACCAAATGTCAATTTATATATATATATATTTTCACCGTTTTTCTTGTTTACTTATTTAATTGCCCACCAAATATAATTTTTCTTTCAGTTTTTCTTATTTTAACCCATTTTATTGCCCACCAAAAGCTTTTTTTTTTTTTTTTTACAATTTTTTTAATTTTAAACAATTTATTGTCCAGCAAATAAATTTTTTCTTATTTTAATTTTTTTTACTGGCAAACAAAAGCCTTTTTTTAAAACCAATTTATTGGCCAGCAAATGCATTTTATTTTATTTTACAAATTGTTTTGACCAAAAGCAAATGTTTTTTTCTCCAAATTTTTTTCTATCCATTTAATTGCCCACCAAATGTATTTTTTTTTTACCCTTTTTTATTTTTATTAATTTTATCAATTTTATTGGCAACCAAAAGTATTTTGAACAATTTCTTTCTTATTTTTACCAATTGTATTGGCCAGCAAATTTTTAACCATTCCCCCCTTAATTTGACCCATTTTATTGACTACCAAAAGTATTTTTTTTCTTGTTTGCCATTTTTTATCTCTTATTTTTACCAATTTTAAAGGCAAAAGTATTCTTAACCATTTCCCCATAATTTTTACCCATTTTATTGGCCACCACATACATCACTTTATAATGTTTAATCATTTTTGCAAGTCTATGCTTAGAAAAATCTCCTGAAGCCACACAGTTAGATCTGCAAGTTTGATGCATTGATACAGTAAGTTTACAAAACTTTGACATCAACATGGTTTGATTCTTCATAAATATGTCTGAGTTTACCAAGACTTGTCTGTATACAAGGACTTGGTTACTTTGTCCTGACACTGACATATCAATGAATCACACAATGAAAAGACAAAATAGAATTGTTTTCTTTTTTTTTTTTTGCATCTGTTCAACAAGAACGTAAATATCTTAAATACATTTTAATTACTGACAGGACAGTTCCTCCGCTGCTGAAGGACTCATAACCCGCTTGATGACTGTTAATGCTTCCAGTTGTGTGAAGGAGTTAGAGAGAGTAATCCACACGCCGGGGAAGAGACGTAGATTAATCAGATCAACCGCGAGTGCTTCATTATCTGCGTAACGTGCCGAGCAACAACGAGAGAGCTCATCTACACTCATTAACACACTTCAGAGCGGATCTGACTGGAGTTACAGGGACTATACGAGAGATTAAAGGAAGAGATCTGCAAAAAATGAAGATTATGTTGTCATTTACTAATTTACCTACTTTATATGTTCTTTTCCGAGCTTTAAAGCACTTGGTAGTTGAGCTAACTTAAAAAGAATAAGGTAACATGTCGCATTCAACTTTTTAAGTTAACTCAACTAATCCACTCCAGTTAAAATCAACTTATATACTTTTGTTCATCTAATGAGGGTAATCTTTTAAACTTAAAACTTCAAGATAACAAAAAAATAAGTAATAATAGTTGAGCTAACTTAAAAAAATAAGGCAACCGATCACACTCAACTTTTTAAGTTAACTTAAATTTTTTTTTTTAAGTTGGCTCTACTTTTCTTTTCTTTTTTATCTTGACAAGAAGTTAAGTTTAAAAGATTACCTGGTACTCATTAGATGAACAAACGCAATTAAGTAGATTTTACCTGGAGTGGATTAATTGAGTTAACTTAAAAAGTTGAGTGCGATAGGTTATTAAAACCTATCTTATTAAAAAAAATAAGGCAACCTATCGCATTCAACTTTTTAAGTTAACTCAACTAATCCACTCCAGTCAAAATCAACTTATTTTGTTCTTATTTACCTCTAACACACACCTGATAAACCTCTAACACACAACTGATAAACCTCTAACACACAACTGATAAACCCCTAACACACACCTGCTAAACCCCTAAAACACACCTGATAAACCTCTAACACACACCTGATAAACCCCTAACACACACCTGATAAACCTCTAACACACACCTGATAAACCTCTAACACACAACTGATAAACCCCTAACACACACCTGATAAACCCCTAACACACACCTGATACACCCCTAACACACACCTGATAAACCTCTAACACACACCTGATAAACCTCTAACACACACCTGATAAACCTCTAACACACACCTGATAAACCCCTAACACACACCTGATAAACCTCTAACACACATCTGATAAACCTCTAACACACACCTGATAAACCTCTAACACACACCTGATAAACCTCTAACACACAACTGATACACCCCTAACACACACCTGATACACCTCTAACACACACCTGATAAACCTCTAACACACACCTGATAAACCTCTAACACACACCTGATACACCTCTAACACACACCTGATACACCCCTAACACACACCTGATACACCTCTAACACACACCTGATAAACCCCTAACACACACCTGATGCACCCCGGCCCTAACACACACCTGATAAACCTCTAACACACACCTGATAAACCTCTAACACACACCTGATGCACCCCGGCCCTAACACACACCTGATAAACCTCTAACACACACCTGATAAACCTCTAACACACACCTGATAAACCCCTAACACACACCTGATACACCTCTAACACACACCTGATACACCCCTAACACACACCTGATAAACCTCTAACACACACCTGATACACCCCTAACACACACCTGATAAACCCCTTCATCTAATGAGTGTAATCTTTTGAACTTAAAACTTCTTGTCAAGATAACCAAAAATTAATAGTTGAGCTAACTTAAAAAAATAAGTCAACCTATTACACTCAACTTTCATTTTTTTTTTCAACCTTTTTTTGTTTTTTTTTTTTTGACAAGAAGTTTTAAGTTCAAAAGATTACCTGCTACTCATTAGATGGACAAACGTATTTAAGTAGATTTTAACTGGAGTGGATTAGTTGAGTTAACTTAAAAAGTTGAATGCGATCAGTAGCCTTATTTTTTTTAAGTTAGCTCAACAATTTTTTTTGCAGTGAAGTTTTCATTGAATGGAAAAGTTTTTTTTTTGTTGCACTGAAAAACAACATATGGGTGAATAAACGATGATAGAATTGATGGTGAATTATTCCATGGAAGGAATTCCTGATAGTATAAACCCCCTCTCCTCTCTGTGTCCGTGTCGCTGAAGTGATTCTCAGTGTAAAGTGAGCGTGAAGGTCCTCTAATAAGAGTCACGTCAGTGCGAGCGATGCTTTTGTTCATTCGTCAAAGTCATTTGAAAAGATATTCGGCGTCTACATTTCCATCAGCAGTGCCAACACACAAACTGATCGTGGCAGCGGAGCGACTGATGCCAGAGCGAGGCCGGGCCGGATACTCTCTCAGCTCATTACCTCAGACTCATCACTAGAGGCTCATGGGAAGGTTTGGGTTGCAAACAACAAAGGAGGAGGAAGAATCTGGCGCCACGAAGGCTTCCATCAGCACATGTACTTCTCAGCACAATCCAGCACACACAAACCTCAATAAACTCACAACACACTGACACAACACAGATGGAGACTGCAGACGCTGATCTTTACTATTAAAGCTTTCTAAGAGTATCATAAAAAAGCTTACTTATAAGTATTATAATTAAAACAATAATTTAATAATAGTTTATATTTATACACACGTGTATTATATATATATATATATGATTGCATATAACTTTATACTTACACACACACACACACACACACACACACACACACACACACACACATATATATATATATATATAAAATAATGTGTATTATATAAATAAAATAATATTTCTATATTGATACAAAATATTATATAATTGTATAAAATTATATAAATTGTAAACAACTTATAAAATATACAATAACATAAATTGTATAATTATTTTATTATTTAAATTTAAAATTTTAAGTATAATCAACTGTTTTTTTTAGTCAGTTAAATACAATTTAAGTTGAAATTAATTTCACAACCCAGTTGAATCTCGTTTAACTTAAAAGTTGGAATAGCTTAACTTGTTTTGATGAGTTACAGTACTGTAAAAACATAAGCTGCCATGACTTACTGATCAAATTATTTCTTTCTTTTTTTACAGTGTATGGCATAATTTAATGCGGATGCCACTTGGTTTGACATTGTTTGTATCTAATGCAATGACATTTACACAATTTTAAGTGTGAATTCAGAGTCCAAAGGTGCCCAAATAGTTTGAATGAATGAATGAACAAATGAATGGATGGATGGATATATGGATGAATGGATAAATGGATGGATATATGGATATATGAAAGGATGAATGGATGAATGGATGGATGGATATATGGATGGATGGATATATGAAAGGACGAATGGATGGATGGATGGATGGATAGATGGATGGATATATGGATGGATGGATAGATGGATGGATATATGGATGGATGGATGGATATATGGATGGATGGATGGATGGATAGATATATGGATGGATAGATGGATGGATGGATGGATGGATGGATGGATGGATACATGAAAGGATGAATGTATGGATGGATATATGGATGATGGATGGATATATGGATGGATGGATATATGAAAGGATGAATGGATGGATGGATATATGGATGGATGGATAGATGAATGGATATATGGATGGATGGATATATGAAATGATGAATGGATGGATGGATGGATATATGGATGGATGAATGGATATATGGTTGGATGGATAGATTGATAGATGGATGATATAAGAAATGATGAATGTACGGATATATGAATGGATGGATAAATGGATGGATGAATATATGGATGAATGGATATATGGATATATGGATGGATGGATGGATGGATATATGAAAGGACAAATGGATGGATGGATAGATGGATGGATATATGGATGGATGGATGGATGGATGGATATATGGATGGATGGATGGAAGGATGGATGGAAGGATATATGGATGGATGGAAGGATGGATGGATATATGGATGATGGATGGATGGGTTTAGAACAACATGAGTTAGAGTAAATGACATAATTCTCTGTTGTAAATAAGTGAGGAGAAACGCTATGAAGTGTGTGCCACTGCTGAACGTGTGCTGATGTGTATATCACTGCTGATGTGTGTATCACTGCTGAACGTGTGCTGATGTTTAGTCCTGATGAACTGTAAGTGTGTGTGTGTGTGTGTGTGTGTCTCAGCAGCTTCACGAGGGAACGATCAGATGATCTGTGTTATTTAAAGGGTCGCGCTCTGAGACGGACCATGAACTTCCTCCAGATGAAACACTAGCAGCTCGTCTCATCAGAATGCAAAGGCTTCGTCTAACAGACGGCAGTAAACGAGAGAAACCCCCGTGTGTGTGTGTGTGTGTCACTGCTCGATTACACTCCGAGCGGCATCTTTCACTCCATTGCTCTCATTCTGTGAGCCAATCTGATAAGAGTGAGTGGATTTTTCTCTTCTCACACACACACACCCACACACACACATACTCTCTCACACACACACACACACACACACACACACACACACACACACACACACACACACACACACACACACACACACACACACACACACACACAGCACATGCACACACACACACACACACACACATTCACGCGCACACAGGTTTTGAGGTGCAGATAGACTGGTGTGTGTGTGTGTGTGTGTGTGTGTGTGTGTGTGTGTAAATCTGTATGTAACCCTCCATGTTTAGATGTGTTCTAGTGGATTAGTGTGTCTGCGTTGTGTTAGCGTATGTTAGCGTACGTTAGCGCGTGTTAGCGTATGGCTCTGCTGAGCTCTAATGTCATTTCATTTTCCTTATGAAAGACTTTTACAGTCATTGAGACTCGAGGGCAAATCAGAATGAACTCAAAACAGAGAGCGCAAAATGAACTAAAGCCAATTACTCTGCGCTGAATTCTTCATTTGTGCCAGCGAAGAGTTTTAAAAGAAATGTGATCCGTGACTGCTAATCAAATTGAGCCGAGAGCTAACTAGCAGCGCTAATGACGCGACCACCATCTGACTGCAATAAATTAAAACAGCGGTTATGATGTGTTCAATAGCGTGTGCTTTTATTGGTAATGGAATCCAACGTGGCATCTAGTTCCACTAATAACACGCTAGCATGAGTAGTTTTATTGGGGCGCTGGTGGATTCGAGTGCTAACGCAGCGGTCCTGGGTTCACTTCCATAAAGTGGAAAATTACTGGCATCAGCACTGCTCCTTTGAGCGGGACATTTAACCCCCGATCGGCCCGGGCGGGACGGGACCCTAATACACCTGATACACCCCGGCCCTAACACACACCTGATAAACCCCTAACACACACCTGATACACCCCGGCCCTAACACACACCTTATAAACCCCTAACACACACCTGATACACCCCGGCCCTAACACACACCTGATAAACCCCTAACACACACCTGATACACCCCTAACACACACGTGATACACCCCTAAATCACACCTGATACACCCCTAACACACCTGATAAACCTCTAACACACACCTGATAAACCCCTAACACACACCTGATACACCCCTAACACACACCTGATACACCCCTAACACACACCTGATACACCCCTAACACACACCTGATACACCCCTAACACACACCTGATACACCCCTAACACACACCTGATACACCCCTAACAAACACCTGATACAGCCCAAACACACACCTGATACACCCCTAACACACACCTGATACACCCCTAACACATACCTGATACACCCCAAACACACACCTGATACACCCCTAACACACACCTGATACAGCCCAAACACACACCTGATAAACCCCTAACACACACCTGATACACCCCTAACACACACGTGATACACCCCTAAATCACACCTGATACACCCCTAACACACCTGATAAACCTCTAACACACACCTGATAAACCCCTAACACACACCTGATACACCCCTAACACACACCTGATACACCCCTAACACACACCTGATACAGCCCTAACACACACCTGATACACCCCTAACACACACCTGATACACCCCTAACAAACACCTGATACAGCCCAAACACACACCTGATACAGCCCAAACACACACCTGATACACCCCTAACACACACCTGATACACCCCTAACACACACCTGATACACCCCTAACAAACACCTGATACAGCCCAAACACACACCTGATACAGCCCAAACACACACCTGATACACCCCTAACACACACCTGATACACCCCTAACACATACCTGATACACCCCAAACACACACCTGATACACCCCTAACACACACCTGATACAGCCCAAACACACACCTGATAAACCCCTAACACACACCTGATACACCCCTAACACACACCTGATACAGCCCAAACACACACCTGATAAACCCCTAACACACACCTGATACACCCCTAACACACACCTGATACACCCCTAACACACACCTGATACACCCCAAACACACACCTGATACACCCCTAACACACACCTGATACACCCCTAACACACACCTGATACACCCCTAACACACTCCTGATACACCCCGGCCCTAACACACACCTGATACACCCCTAACACACACCTGATACACCCCTAACACACACCTGATACACCCCTAACACACACCTGATACACCCCTAACACACACCTGATAAACCTCTAACACACAAATGATAAACCCCTAACTCTATCTATCTATCTATCTATCTATCTATCTATCTATCTATCTATCTATCTATCTATCTATCTATCTATCTATCTATCTATCTATCTATCTATCTATCTATCCATCCATCCATCCATCCATCCATCCATCCATCCATCCATCCATCCATCCATCCATCTATCTATCTATCTATCTATCTATCTATCTATCTATCTATCTATCTATCTATCTATCTATCTATCTATCTATCTATCTATCTATCCATCCATCCATCCATCCATCTAAGCAACACACATTGTTGTTGTATGTATCATTAGTTTCACAATAAAATAAAGTGATAAAGCGACATCCATCCATCCATCCATCCATCCATCCATCCATCCATCCATCCATCCATCCATCCATCCATCCATCCATCCATCCATCCATCCATCCATCCATCCATCTATCTATCTATCTATCTATCTATCTATCTATCTATCTATCTATCTATCTATCTATCTATCTATCTATCTATCTATCTATCTATCCATCCATCCATCCATCCATCTAAGCAACACACATTGTTGTTGTATGTATCATTAGTTTCACAATAAAATAAAGTGATAAAGCGATATTCTCCAGCGGTCTTCCTCACCTGCGTAGAGCTCCGGCCCGTAAACGGCTCCGACGACCGGATTGAGTTTCCAGCCTGCAGACACACAGGACAGAGAGGGAAATATCTGACTTTAATAGATCCCACTGGGGTTAAGACAACATCTGTCAGTGATCGTCAGGAGCGTTCAGCCGCTGTAATGCTGAGGCAGCAGGTGAAGGAGATTTATGAGCAGAGAGGCGCTCTTACTGTTCGTGTACGGGTTTACTACTTTCTTATTCGTCATCACTCTCGCCGTGGCGTTGTTCACCTGAGAGAGAGAGAGACAGAGAGAGATGTGAGCGAGCCGCAGGAACATACATCAAAAACACATGCATAAAAACACTGCGCTCATGCAAAACACGCATGCATGAGAGTAATATCTCTCGGCTGTTCCTGTAATGACCCACAATGCATCTCTTCCGGCTGTTCTGAGTTCATGCACACTTACAGAATGTTATTATATCCGGATATTTAGCTAAATATCTGCAATTTTGTTTTAATTTTTTAATGAACATTTTTAATTGATGACATACACAAGCAATGAACAAAAATCTCCCATGACTTTTTGAAAAAAAAAAAAACCTTTTGAACGTGATAGCTGATATGACAATCTGCATTCTCTCTTAACATACAGTTTGCTTTGGGCTAGTTATACAATATTTAATGAAAGACCAGGTTAATACATATTTTAAAGATTTAGATCCAACAGATTAAACTCCTCTCAAAGATCAAATATTTAAGAAATATTAATATCTTAATATCTATTGACAGCAGCTGCTGTCAGATAATAATGTACTAAATGTGAAATTTTTCTCAGGTCATCAATCAAATGAAAAATGTGTACAAAAAATACTTACAAATAATATAATACATCATTATAATATAATATAATATAATATAATTAATAAATATAATATGATAAGATATACGATATAATATAATACAATATAATAAATACTAAAATAAACGATAATATGAATAAATAATTAGCTATATTAATATATCATTAAAATTAAAATAATTAAATTAAGGAAATTAAAAGAATGCTAAATAAACAAATTATATAGTAGGATTTTCCAGTAAAAAAAATAGAAAACAATTATAAAACATTTTTTTCTGGAGGGATTTGGGGTGTAAAAACACAATACAATACATGTTAATGGTTGTAAAACATGGTTAAAAAAACATTTTCGTTATATTAAATACAGTTTCTTGTTTTATTCTTTTCATTTTGGGGTGAAATATGACCTGGACATGTTTTTACTGTTTTATTTAGATGAACCCTATAAGTGTTTGTCACAGAAGCTGTCAATAGAGCATGTTGCATTTAACCCAGAATATTCCTTTAAAATGCCACACACACACACACACACACACACACACACTTGGGCAGGTGAGGTGACATGCAGATGCTCGTGAATCTCAGGATGAGGACAGGAAATGAGGTCAGCAGGCAGGAAAGGAGGACGGAAGAGGAAGAAGGGGAAAAGGAAAGCACCTCGATTTTACGTCCTTCTACGATTGTACCGTTTAGTTTCTCCCGCGCGCGATCTGCTTCTGCGCTCGTTTCAAAAGTTACAAAGCCAAAGCCCTGCGGACGCATGGAGTGAAGCAGGAGGAGAGAGAGAGAGAGAGAGAAACAGCATTGAAGGGGGTCAGGAGCCCACGAAAGGGAGGATCATGAGGGTTACAGAGAAACACTACAGTAAAACACACAGTCTGTATGTAAAGAGGCTCAGTCAGGTCATGATTCGGCAGAAATAACACCTAAAACACTCTCAGAAGTGTGAAATGCTGCTTTACTCAGAGCCAATAAGAGGTGCAGTTAGTGTGGAAGATCATCATGATGCAGCGGCCAATCAGAGTGAGGAGGGGGCGGGGCTTCAGATGATGGACTGCTGGATGGTGTTTGGATAATACAGGATGAGCTACTATCAGCCCGAGGGGTCGGTTAATATTAGACGCTCGCGCGCGGGAACTTCAGCGACTCCCGCTTGATTCACATACACATCTACATCAGTCAGAGAGATAAAGGAATAAATTGAGGAAGGGAACTGAGGGCCAAATGAATCCTGTGGACATCTCACACGACAGCATCTGCTCTCGCCGGCTCCGCTGTTTTATCATGCAATAATTAGCTTACACAGAGGGGGAAAAGAGAGCCCATTTTTCAAAAGGGACAAACATATTGAATGCAAATTGCTGCTTCTTAGAAAATAGATTGTTTATTAATGGGCCGGTGGGTTCATTATCCAGCAACGCTGGTGGTGGGGAGAGCAAGGCATCATGGGTAATGGGCTTTATAGGGCACACAACAGAGCACGCTGTGATCTCCATCTCCACTGCACCTTTAAGGATTCTTCATGGCATATATATCTGAGATTCAGAGATGGTTGTTCTTCTGGAAGGTTCTCCTCTCTCCACGAGAGTCCTGGTGGTTCCCAACTCCTTCCCATTTACGGATGATGATTGGGACCTTCAATGCTGCAGAAAGTCTTCCGTACACTTCCTCAGATCCGCGCCTCGATACAATCCTGTCTCGGAGGTCTACGGACAATTCCTCGGACTTCATGGCTTGGTTTGTGCTCTGATATTCACTGTTAACTGTGGGACCTTATTTAGACAGGTGTGAATCTGCCACAGGTGGACTCCAAGCAAGCTGTGGAAACATCTCAGGGATGATCAGTGCAAACCGGATGCACCTCAGCTCAATTCTGAGTGTCATGGCAAAGGCTGTGAATACTTATGTACATGTGATTTTTTTATTTTTAATAAATTTGCAAAGATTTCAAACAATCTTCTTTCACGTTGTCATTATGGGGTATTGTTTGTAGAATTTTGAGGAAAATAATGAATTTTATCCATTTTGGAGGCATAAGGCTGTAACATAACAAAATGTGGTAAAAGTGAAGCGCCGTGAATACTTTCCGGACGCAACGTACATTAAAGGGATACTCCACTTTTTTGGAAATAGGATCATTTTACAACTCCCCCAGAGTTAAACTGTTGAGTTTTACTGTTTTTGAATCCATTCAGCCGATCTCCGGTTCTGGCAGTACCACTATTAGCATAGCTTAGCATACATCATTGGAGTGGACAAGACCATTAGCATTTCAAAAAAAAATAATGACCAAAGAGTTTCAATATTTTTCCTATTTAAAACTTGACACTTCTGTAGTTACATCGTGCACTAAGACCGACGGAAAATGTAAAGTTGCGATTTTCTAGGCTGATATGGCTAGGAACTATACTCTCATTCCTGCGTAATAATCAAGAAACTTTACTGCCGTACCATGAGTGCAGCAGGCGTAATGATATGACGCAGCGCCTGAAAATAGTCCCCAGCTCGGTAACTTCCAACGTGACCGGGACTAAGTGCCTGCGCCTGCTGCACTCATGGTACGGCAGTGAAGTTTCTTGATTATTACGCAGGAATGAGAGTATAGTTCCTAGCCATATCAGCCTAGAAAATCGCAACTTTACATTTTCCGTCGCTCTTAGTGCACGATGTAACTACAGAAGAGTCAAGTTTTAAATAGGAAAAATATCGAAACTCTTTGGTCATTTTTTTTTTGAGAAATGCTAATGGTCTTGTCCACTTCAATGATGTATGCTAAGCTATGCTAAAAGTGGTACCGCCAGAACCGGAGATCGGCTGAATGGATTCAAAAACGGTAAAACTCAACAGTTTAACTCTGGGGGAGTTGTAAAATGAGCCTATTTCCAAAAAAAGTGGAGTATCCCTTTAAGACTCAACAGTCACTATATAATCAAACCAGGCACTTTGGTCAATTAAATATAATATATAGATTTTATATATATATTATATTATGTTATTGATTATAATCTATCCCAAATAAATATTTTAGTATATTTTTTGGCAATTTCAACATTTTAGTTTTTTAATAATAATATATAACATGTGTTATTTTACTATTATTTATATATTATAATTTTTTTTACTATTTTGAATTAGAATTTATTTTTGTTTTTATTTACTTTCATTTTAATTTGAGTAATTTTGTTATGTGCTTAAGATATATATATATTTTTTTTCTTTTTAATTTTTTAATATTACAATTTAATTTAAATTATTTTTATTTCAGTTTTAGTTTTAGTTTTTATTTATTTCCATCTTAAAATAATTTCAATTAGTTGGCAGGGCAACATTTCTAATTTTTGCTTAGGTTAAGTTTATTTCAGCTTTATTTTAAATTAACAAAAATGTTTTAGTAGTTTTACGTTTTAGTCAACAATAATAATCCTGCTTTAAAAAAGCATAAAACACCCTGTTTAAAAACTATCTATCAGATGATTCCCATTTTACCCATATAGTGTGACAACACGCCCCGCTATAGATCGAGAGTCACATGTATCTTTTTTATTGGCCAGTAATAGTGTAAATGTCACTTTTTTTCTGCAGTCTATATTTGCTAGTCCAAGGGAATTCCTTTGATTAACTATCAAAAAAATCTAATAGGGCTTTTCAATGTTTAATGTTCCAGCAAGCAGTTCTCCAAAATATCTTGTCAGTGTGACAACTAGCCCCGGCCTCACCTATCCCTCACAGCGATAGGCTCTGGAGGAAAACGAATAGGTCAATTTTATCATAACTATTATAATTGTGACATATATAGCCCGGCAAAGCCTGAAGTCCACATCAGCAGCACAAGAGTTTGTACGTCCTTCCCTGTGTCGTCTGAACAAACAGCAGATTACGGTGAAGTCCTGCGAGCGGCTGACCTCTGACCCTGAACTAGCTCTGATTATGTGCGCTGCCATGTCTTCGACTTTACAGTCTTTAATCTGACTCGAGGAAGATCAAACCGGCGTCTCTAAGCCAATAAAGAGTTCAGAAGAGATCGTCGCTACACACACAGAGAGGGGAAGAAAGCAAGCGTCATTCATACCTTTGATCCTCTTTCATTAAAGATAATCTCCACGTCTAAGATCTTCCCAAATTGCTGCAGAAAAGGAGAGCGAGAGAAAGAGAGAGCGAGGGAGAGAAAAGCAAGATGAAGAAGGGAATAAGAGAGAGATAAATCAATTAGGAGCCTCTGTGTCCATGAGAAAGTGGGGCTTGAATCCTGGGATGAAATAATAACATCACACATCCGTGAAACTGGAAATTACATAACAAACAGGACATGTTAGACGCTTTCCACTGCGGGCTTCATAAAACAACTTTCCAGAGTTTAGATTGTGAAAAACTTTTGCAATTCGGTTGCTATAATCTCATTCTGCATTATTAAGTGTCTGCGGAGGTCTCTGGCGTGAGGTTTATAATGTGAGGTCTCTTATAAAACTAAAACCATTAAACACTAGTGTTACTTAAAGTAAATGTTAATCGAAATGAAGTGAAAAAATATAAAAAACATTTTTTTTTAAATATTTATATTTAAGGCAACATTTCCCTTTTATATTTAACTTGAACTAAAATAAAAATAAAATAAAAATGATTATTAAATAAATTAACAAAATATAATTTTATTATATAATAAATAAAAAAAAGTATAAAATAATTAAATAAAAAATTAAATTAAAATGTATAAAAATTATATAGACATTTCAACAAAACTGAAAGCAATAAAAATGACAAAAATACAAAAAAATACAAATACTTTAAAATTAAAACAAAGTTAAAGTTGTTATTTTATACTTTGCTTTAATTTTAATATAATTAATAAATATAATATATAGTCTCTGGTGTGAGGTCTCTGAGGAGAGGTTTTTCAGTATAAGTCTGTTGTGTGAGGTTTCTAATGTGTTTTATCTGGAGTCTGGAGTGAGGTCTCTGGTGTGAGGTCTATCAGGAAAGGGTTTTTCAGTATAAGCCTGTTGTGTGAGCTTTCTAATGTGATGTATCTGCAGTCTGGAGTGAGGTCTCTGGAGTGAGGTCTCTGGTGTGAGGTCTATCAGGAAAGGGTTTTTCAGTATAAGTCTGTTGTGTGAGGTTTCTAATGTGTTTTATCTGGAGTCTGGAGTGAGGTCTCTGGTGTGAGGTCTATCAGGAAAGGGTTTTTCAGTATAAGCCTGTTGTGTGAGCTTTCTAATGTGATGTATCTGCAGTCTGGAGTGAGGTCTCTGGAGTGAGGTCTCTGGTGTGAGGTCTATCAGGAAAGGGTTTTTCAGTATAAGTCTGTTGTGTGAGGTTTCTAATGTGTTTTATCTGGAGTCTGGAGTGAGGTCTCTGGCGTGAGGTCTATCAGGAGAGGTTTTTCAGTGTAAGCCTGTTGTGTGAGGTTTCTAATGTGATGTAACTGCAGTCTGGAGTGAGGTCTCTGGCGTGAGGTCTCTGGTGTGAGGTCTATCAGGAGAGGTTTTTCAGTATAAGCCTGTTGTGTGAGGTTTCTAATGTGTTTTATCTGGAGTCTCTGGCGTGAGGTCTCTGGTGTGAGGTCTATCAGGAGAGGTTTTTCAGTATAAGCCTGTTGTGTGAGGTTTCTAATGTGATGTATCTGCAGTCTGGAGTGAGGTCTCTGGCGTGAGGTCGATCAGGAGAGCTTTTTCAGTATAAGTCTGTTGTGTGAGGTTTCTAATGTGATTTATCTGGAGTCTGGAGTGAGGTCTCTGGTGTGAGGTCGATCAGGAGAGGTTTTTCAGTATAAGCCTGTTGTGTGAGGTTTCTAATGTGATGTATCTGCAGTCTGGAGTGAGGTCTCTGGCGTGAGGTCTCTGGTGTGAGGTCTATCAGGAGAGGTTTTTCAGTATAAGCCTGTTGTGTGAGGTTTCTAATGTGTTTTATCTGGAGTCTCTGGCGTGAGGTCTCTGGTGTGAAGTCTATCAGGAGAGGTTTTTCAGTATAAGCCTGTTGTGTGAGGTTTCTAATGTGATGTATCTGCAGTCTGGAGTGAGGTCTCTGGCGTGAGGTCTCTGGTGTGAGGTCTATCAGGAGAGGTTTTTCAGTATAAGCCTGTTGTGTGAGGTTTCTAATGTGTTTTATCTGGAGTCTCTGGCGTGAGGTCTCTGGTGTGAGGTCTATCAGGAGAGGTTTTTCAGTATAAGCCTGTTGTGTGAGGTTTCTAATGTGATTTATCTGGAGTCTGGAGTGAGGTCTCTGGCGTGAGGTCTCTGGCGTGAGGTCGATCAGGAGAGCTTTTTCAGTATAAGTCTGTTGTGTGAGGTTTCTAATGTGATTTATCTGGAGTCTGGAGTGAGGTCTCTGGTGTGAGGTCTATCAGGAGAGGTTTTTCAGTATAAGCCTGTTGTGTGAGCTTTCTAATGTGATGTATCTGCAGTCTGGAGTGAGGTCTCTGGCGTGAGGTCTCTGGTGTGAGGTCTATCAGGAGAGGTTTTTCAGTATAAGCCTGTTGTGTGAGCTTTCTAATGTGATGTATCTGCAGTCTGGAGTGAGGTCTCTGGCGTGAGGTCTCTGGTGTGAGGTCTATCAGGAAAGGGTTTTTCAGGATAAGCCTGTTGTGTGAGCTTTCTAATGTGATGTATCTGCAGTCTGGAGTGAGGTCTCTGGAGTGAGGTCTCTGGCGTGAGGTCGATCAGGAGAGCTTTTTCAGTATAAGTCTGTTGTGTGAGGTTTCTAATGTGTTTTATCTGGAGTCTGGCGTGAGGTCTCTGGCGTGAGGTCTATCAGGAGAGGTTTTTCAGTATAAGCCTGTTGTGTGAGCTTTCTAATGTGATGTATCTGCAGTCTGGAGTGAGGTCTCTGGAGTGAGGTCTCTGGTGTGAGGTCTATCAGGAAAGGGTTTTTCAGTATAAGTCTGTTGTGTGAGGTTTCTAATGTGTTTTATCTGGAGTCTGGAGTGAGGTCTCTGGCGTGAGGTCTATCAGGAGAGGTTTTTCAGTATAATGGCGCTTTTCCACTGCTGGTACGGCTCGGTACGGCTCAGTACGGTTCGGCTCGGCGCGACACGGTTCGGCTCGCTTCGCTTTTCCACTGCTGGTACGACTCGGCTCGGCACGGCACGGCTCGGCTCGCTTTAGCTCGGTTTGCTTTTCCACTGCAGTTAGTACCGCTTCAAAGTGGGTGGGGTTATAGTCTGACCGTTATAGTTTATCCGCTCCTCGGCAACCAACGAGACGAACGTCTGCACTTCGTCCACTGACCACGATTCAGCCATTTCTTTTTTATTGAAGTTTTCTTTCTTTCTTTTTTCTTCAAGCAAGTCAAGCAAGTAGTTTTAAAACAGGTGCTACAGCGGTGGCTGTTGTCTACTGGCTATTTAAATCGAGTGGGTTTAGTGTCTCGTGTCGCAAATACAATGACGCTGATAGTGACGATTCTGTCTGTCTGACCAATCAGTGATCTGTAGTGTTTTCACGTCACATTTAGTATCGGTACGGTACGCTTGGAACCTCAACAGAGCAGGTACCATTTAAAGCGAGCCGAAGCGAGCCGTACCGTACCGTACCATGCAGTGGAAATGCGCCATAAGTGAGCCGTACCGAACCGAGCCGTACCGTTCCATGCAGTGGAAAAGCGCCATAAGCCTGTTGTGTGAGGTTTCTAATGTGATGTATCTGCAGTCTGGAGTGAGGTCTCTGGCGTGAGGTCTCTGGTGTGTGGTCTATCAGGAGAGGTTTTTCAGTATAAGTCTGTTGTGTGAGGTTTCTAATGTGATTTATCTGGAGTCTGGAGTGAGGTCTCTGGCGTGAGGTCTATCAGGAGAGGTTTTTCAGTATAAGTCTGTTGTGTGAGGTTTCTAATGTGATGTATCTGCAGTCTGGAGTGAGGTCTCTGGAGTGAGGTCTCTGGTGTGAGGTCTATCAGGAGAGGTTTTTCAGTATAAGTCTGTTGTGTGAGGTTTCTAATGTGTTTTATCTGGAGTCTGGAGTGAGGTCTCTGGTGTGAGGTCGATCAGGAGAGGTTTTTCAGTATAAGCTTGTTGTGTGAGGTTTCTAATGTGTTTTATCTGGAGTCTGGAGTGAGGTCTATCAGGAGAGGTTTTTCAGTATAGGTCTGTTGTGTGAGGTTTCTAATGTGTTTTATCTGGAGTCTGGAGTGAGGTCTCTGGAGTGAGGTCTATCAGGAGAGGTTTTTCAGTATAAGCTTGTTGTGTGAGGTTTCTAATGTGTTTTATCTGGAGTCTGGCGTGAGGTCTCTGGAGTGAGGTCTATCAGGAGAGGTTTTTCAGTATAAGCCTGTTGTGTGAGGTTTCTAATGTGATGTATCTGCGGTCTTTGTCATGAGGTCTCAGCAAGAGGCCTGAGAAGGTCTCATTGAGTGAAAAACAGGTCATTTATGGCCACATTTTTTGTAATATTATAAAGATAAACAGAACAATGTGTGTGTGTACAGTGTTTTTTTCTCTTTCACTATTGACAAGCTCCCCTTTTTTCTCTGTCTTCCTCTCTCTCTCTCTTGTTTTTGTTGTGAGCCATCGCTCCCAAGGGGGGAAACGTTCAGCAATCTTCGATTTAGCTTCCGTGCTGTTTGGATCGTTAGAAAACGGAGGGATGAGGGACGAGCGCAAACCCCTCTAATGAGCACGGCTTTTAATTGATGCCTGTGATGGTCGTATTATTTCATTAAAAGTAATTACCCTGTCAAGCATGCTGCATCGCCATCATTTGGCCACTGCGGTAGAAAATAAAACCTCGCCGAGCGTCGTGCTGTGTGGAGAGAGACGATGCTGGAAGTGCTAATAGGATCAAGAGCAGACACTGATCTCTACAGAGACCGACTACAAAAAAGGATGAATGGACGGGGTTACAGGGTCAACGTTAGTCAGATTACATGCTAACGTTAATTAGCCGTTTGTCTGAGGTCGGGGAAAAGTCGCTAGACATGAGATGCAAAGATTCGGGAAGCCTTCATCTTCATTAACAGCTCTGCCCTCAGGAAAAGAAAAATCACACATGAAATCTCAATTGTTTCTTATAGACAGTGTGAATGGAAACATTTGTGAAAGATTCCTGCTTCTCAGAGGTTTCTCCTGAGAAAAAGACACCAGTGATCTTACATTTGCCTCCGCTAGAGTTTTCAGACGAGAACGATGTCAACAATGTCTCAAAATGTTTCTCGGATTTGCAAAGATACCAAAATCGGCAAATCAAAGGTCAGAGATCTCAATAGGAACTCAAACGGTTCTCATCAAATTCTCTAAAGATAGAATAATCTGGCTGCTTTATATATTTTCTTTTTTAGGAGAATAATCCGAGATGATACTGAGACATAACAGTGAACTTCTTTAAGTTTCCTGAGCAATAAAATGTCCTCTGATCAATGATCTCTCAGCACAAGATCCAGAAATACTCAAACTGGACGGTAAAATCCCGAATGAGGACTCTTTAATGCCTCACTTGTTTCTTCAAGATTTTAATGAGATTAAATGGAGTATTCTGTATCTCATATGTTTCTCTTGAGAAAAAGACCCCAGTGATCTTACATTTCTCCACTTGAGTTTCAGAAGACATTTCAACAGACTTAACTGTGGTCAGATCTGCCAAGATACGAAAGTCTGCAATCAAAAGTCAGAGACTTCAATGGGAACTCAAACATTTCTAATCAAATTATCTCAAAATCAAATAATCTGGCTGCTATATACGTTTTCTTTCTCCAAACGGACTTTAGGAGAATAATCTGAGACGATACTGAGAACAATGAACTCCTAAAAATTACAATTTCCGTACAATTTCAATTGCTGATCTCTCATTATAAGATCCAGAAACACTCAAACTGGACATCACAATTACGACTGACTCTTTAGAGTCTCAATTGTTTCTCCCGGATTTCAATGAGATTAAACGGGGACTGAAGTCTTTAGCTTCTCAGATGTTTCTCCTGAGACAAAAGACCCCAGTAATCTCACACATGTCTCCTCTAGAGTTTCAACAATGTCTCAAACTGGGCTCAGACCCCAAAGTCTGCAATGAAAGGTCAGAAATCTGATATCAGAAATCAGAAATCATTTATTTTAACACCTCAATAGCTCTAGTTTTATTTCACCGACCGAATTTTAGGAGAAACATCTGATACTAAGCAGAACACGTGCAATAACATTTAAGGAGTACTCTGATGACTCTGCGCTCATCGTCTTTCTGTTTGTGCTACAGCTGCAACGGCTTAATATTATTGCTCATCCAATCAGCATCTGTGTGAAACTGTAGGCTGAAATCTATCAATTTATTCAAATGAATGCACATTCTGTGGAGGGCTCAATCAGAGACACACACAAACACATTAACTCCCCAGCGTGAGCTCCGAGTTGTATGGTGGGGTTTTCCCTGGCTAGCGTGCCGCAGATGCTAATTGTTTTAACCAGGCCTAATGGACCAGTGATAGAGATTAATGAGTTTGGTAGGAAAGTTGCGTACAGTAGGGGAAGTGATCTTTTCTACTGAGCATGCTCAGATACCCCCCTGTGGTGGCAGTTTCTCAAGCATACGTGCAGTAAAACCTTAGCACAGCATCGCAGGGAACAAAGCACTTAGTGGTTTAGCAAGGGACTGTGCAAAGATCTGCATTGAAGAATTGTCTCCTTTTCAATTAATTAGTGTAAAGTTTTGCCACACCCCACAGGAAGTTGAATTGGAATAACAGGAAGAGGCAATAGTCTCTGTGCACAATGGGTTCTGCATTTAGGGTGCTTTCAAACTGGCAGTTCAGTTCGAAACAGAGTATGGTTTACATGAAAAATTGGTAATGTGTAAGCTGTCTTCCAGACCCGGGTGCGTCCGGGGGGAACCAAGTCCAAGACTACCTTTAGGAGGTGGTCTGAGTTTGGTTGCACTGGAACTGTGGTGCGATTCACGTGAATGTGAAAGCAACTCGGACTAGCGTGCACGCTTGTTCAGGAAGTAAAGTAACCTGTGCATGCGTTTTAGCCAATGACAATGTCATTAGTTCAACAAAAGAGTGAGTCTGCAGTGTAATCACGCATTGTGAGTGCAATCAGATCGGCAAATGAATGGCTCGTGGTCATCGTTCTCCCCTAAAGAGTCAATTTGCAAGCAGAAAAGAGCCACCTTAATGAGACAGACATACAGTAGTTCACTCTGCTGCATATATAATTTCACCATATTAATAAAAAAAATATCATCATACTTAAGAGGCACACAAATGCACCAGGGTTTGATAAAATCAAATGTGTGTGAAACAAGACCAACACTGCGGACCAAGATGAATCTCTTTCACGTCTTCTTGCACTTGAGCGGACAAATTCACACAAAATGATGTCAAAAAATAGCGAGTGTCCTAGTAAACATAGTCGGTTATGTCTTAAGTGAACGTAAACGCTGAGAAAGTAAACGCATTGCGTAAACGTAAAGTGCATTCACTCTTAAAGTGACAGCAGCCTAATATTCCTGCTGCTGTCTGTGCTGTCCAATGTTAATGAAGATTATGGAGTGTTATTTTATATTTTATTATTTTATTAAATTTCTGTACTTGAAAATGATGTATTTTTTACTGGCATCTAAAATTTTGGTGCTTGTTTCATGGTCGGTAAAAAATATTTATGGCCGATACATTTTCTCAAGTCACTGGCCATTGGCAAGTGTGGCAAAAGGTTAGTTTTAGGCCCTGGGAGCCTGGAAAAAATACACTCGGATTGGGACAGAGGTAAATGTGTCCAGTGTGAAAAAACCCCCTAGGACTCATTGGTCATTGCAGATATCATTGCAGCCCAGTGCATGAACTGATAAAATGTAAACCTTAAATGCAATGCAAGTCACTTGTATGCAAGGTGCTGTATGTAACTTTTTCACTCTACTAAAGCATAACAATACTGTAATATTTTTGCATATATTAAGGAAACATGCTAAGTTCACATACACGTTTCTCTGAAAAACACTTCCACAGCCAGTTATTTTACTGTGAAATGTGCGTTTCTAGGCTGGAATGCTTGTTTTTGTTTTGGTCTGTGATACTGTTGCCAATTTGACAATTTTCATTGTCCATTGCGCTCGTTCCTGTTGCGTGTGCTCAAACTGGCAACCCGTGTGAACGCCGTCCCGTCTGAGGAGCAGGAGCCGGGAGAAACGACGATCTCCGATATTTTGAATTTGGACTGCAGTACCTATTTTGACCACTAGTTGTCATTCTTACAGACTGCACCTTTAAGATATAATTAGTTGTGATCGACAGTTATAAGAAATATGACAGAAACAGTTTGCTACTATCACAGTGTGCTAAGGGAGAACACTATAATAGAAGCTTGATTAGCACTGAGATTTTAGCGGAAATATGTAGGCACAGTACAATGCATCCTGCAGGGTTGCCAGGTCTGCAACAAAATAAGCGCAATAGCCAGTCAAAAGTCAATAGCCCAATGGGATTTTCTCTGTCGGGCAGCCACATTCTCCACTGAATTTGTACGTCTGAGGGTGTTTTAAGGTGTTGAAGTGGCAAAATCATATGTACGTGGGTGGAAATCAACCCGAGGATAAAAAAAAAATAACCCGCGGCTACAGCTTAAAAGTACCCCGAAACCACTGACTTGGCAACACTGACTGGGAAAAGAAGCGTTCTTCCTCTCTGGTTCACAAAAGGTAATTTATTAATTATGATGAAATATATAACGTAAATATCAAACGTAATATCAAACGTAAATATCATCTAAAACATCAAACTTAGAAAATCTAGTTTAAAATGACTTTCTTTGAATTTCAATTTATTCGGAAATGTATGCATCCTGTTTGCAAACTCAATTCACATTCAGGAATTTAATTGGAATGTAAAAGGCATTCTCAATTCAATTTTGAAAGTCCAGAGTACAATATTCATAAACTTTAACACTTTAAGCCATTGTCAAGTTTATCATGATCAAATTCACTTGTCTAGTTAAAAAAAAGACAATTTCACGTCATTTGAAGATAACAGCAATTCAGCATCTTGTTTGCAACCTAAATTCATATGCAAGAATTGAATTGTAATTTAAAAGGCCTTCTCAATTCAACCCTGAATGTCCAGAGTCAAACCATTCTCCCTCAGAAGCTGGATTAGCTGGCTTTTCCAATTATGCACAAAGTACCCAGCCAAAAAAGCTCATGCTGTATTCTGCAAAGCACAGCAGTATTGAAGGCGGTTTGGGCACGGACTGCGTCTTTTGAAGTGCTCTGATTGGTGGGGTTTTCTGTAATGCGAGTGGACTCCATGCCGATGAAGACTTGTTCGCTGCTCAGATTTAAGCAGATCTTTAATTCCGTCTCTTAAAAGAGCAGAGCCGCAGGTGGAATGCTAACGCGGCGTCTGCGCAGCGGGAATAGCTGGAGATGAAGGTAAAGGCCCCCTGCGAGAGAGATTCCCAGAAGCCCTTGAGGCCCACAGGCAGAGGGGAAGAAGAAACAGCCCGTAAGCCAACACAAAGCCGGGGGGTTTTACTTCCAGGAACGCTCTCTCCTACCTCACATTTCCATATGGACATCCTCAGTAATAAACCACTCGGCTCCGGATAATGAGCCCCCGCACTTCTGCACTCATTAGCGGCTCCCAGACTCCAGCGCTTTAGCCTGCGACGCTAACCTGACGCCCCACTCATTTAGCTTCGACTCTCCGTTAGCCAAGCAGCTAATTAGCTTGCACTGCTTTCTCTTGGCAAAGGAAAGCTTCGGCCCTGCTCACCACAGGCTAAATCTCCATTAGCCACGAAGGCTAATCAACGCCGCCAAGCTTTGTTAGCGTGGCGGCGAGTCATTAGCGAGGCTCACTTCATAGTCCGCGGCGGGCAGATGGTGCTTATTATGTCTCAACTTGTTAGAACCTTGAAGAAAATGTGCTTTTCATTTCTCCCATAGTGTATGATTCAGAAAAAAATATATATGTTTTTATCGAACATTTATGGATCAACGCATTTTGTGGGAAAATAGATCATAAAAGTGGTTTGTTTTGTTCAAAAATCGTATAAATGTATGAGGTGGGGATTACTTTTGCTAAAGTAATATGTCTCGCACAATATTTAAGTTAATACTATCGGTTTATTTTGATTAAAAAATGTTGTCGAATAAATGTAATTTTTAAAAAAAAAGTTAAGATCCTGACAACTTTAAAGGAGATCCCGTTGTAATTTATTCTGGCTTTACAGTAGTAACAATAAATATATTTCATTATATTATATGATTAATAATATTTTCTAAATATGATGGATTTATTATAAATATGGTGATTATAAATAAGGTGAGTGAGTTTATGCTTGAAACTAGGGAAAATATATATCAGTGGAGTCAGAAAATAAACTTAATTCAAAAAATTATTTTTCTGGTAGATCTTTTTTTTCTTGTTTTAGGCATAAAGTCACTTAATTTTGATGATTGTTGACGTTTTTTTTTTTTAAAAGTGTATCAGAATGAAGTGAGTTTGCCAAGAGGGTCAGAAAAAGCTAATTTATAAAAAGAGAAAACAAAATTATTTTTTTTCAACCCGTTGACAGATACTTTTTTTTTATTGTTTTAAGCATAAACTCACTTTCATTCGGACAAAAATTAGCTTAATATCTTAAGTAATTTGCCTTTCCAAGTAAATGTTTTCCATTAAAAATAAAAAATTCTTAAATCAAGATACAAAACAATAATAATTTTTCTTTTTGCACTGTATCGTTAGCAACATTATGAAAGTGAATAGCACAATGCCGGTTTAAACACATATATCTATTGGGTACAATATGCGTCACATGACCAAACATCATCGTTTCATCATCATCGTTAACCTTAAATTTCACAGTCAGCGTGAAAATGCTGAGAGTGTGTCTTTAAAAAAACTCATTTCGCAGGACAAATGAAAGGTTCAGAGAGTTTCCTGATGCCAGCTTGGTTAAAAGTGATTAAACAAACGTCCCTAGTCGTCCATATTGTCAGTGGCATCCATACGGAGTCTCCGGATCACCTATACACAACGACCGCAAGCTAATTACTGAGCGGATTTGGCGCACACAGACCTGGCAGCCTCTGAGAACAATAATCCAGCTATCACAGAGCATGATGTGGGAAACAGACCATGTTGTATGTAATTTATCCGGCTACACGGCGGTCTGCGCTGTAATTAACATCATCTTTTCCACAGAGCCACTGGCCGACACCGGCCCAAACAAATGAGCGCTGTTTAAAGCAGCTTTTCTGGCCAGCCTGCTGCTGACGGGTCATTAGGATGATTGAGATGATTTTTAGCAAATAAGAAGGAATCGGCGCACACAGTGTCTGTGCATTTAGTAAGAGCCTGTAAACATCTGATTTTCCCCGCAGGGCAGAACGGTAGATGCAATCTGGATATTCAGAGAGTGGGAACTATCTTGCAACGTTTCTTTTCCATTACAAACATATACACATTCTTACATCAAGATATACTTGAGAAGCAAAACGGCTTAAGATTCTACGTTTATTTTTCTGAAGAGTCAACGCTATCTCATGTCCAATTTCTAAACTCCAGTGATGGGTAGGTTTAGGGGCGGGGTCAGGGGTAGGTCATTCGTACGAATTCATACGAATTGGCCAACTTGAAAAATATGTACGATTTAGCAAAAAAACGAGTGAGGTCGTATGAATTTGTACGAATTAGCCGCCTCGTAAAATACGTGCGAATTGCCGTGAGATCGGGTTGGAAAAGTGTATCAGAATGAAGTGAGTACATGCTTAAAACAGGAAAAAATATCGGCCAATGGGGTCAGAAAAATAATGTAATCAAAAGAGAAAACAAAATTATTTTTCTCAACCCGTTGACAGATTTTTTCTTAATTTTTTCTTATGACTTTATCTTAAGTCATCTTCATTCTCAAATAAATGTTTCTTGATTTAAGAATACTTAAATATTGATGATGGAAAACAAGACAAAAATACTGATATTTAAGCTTCTCTCGATTATTAAAGCATAATCGTCTGCAATATTTGCAATATATATACACAAATGAATCTCGTCTAGACTCTTTGTGAATAAATAAATACATGTACAGGTATTTTTTTTTTTTTTTATTGGTGAAAATGTTCATTCAGAAAATGCTAGGATTAAATTATGCTAAAAAAATGCTACATTCAATTAAACAAAAACATTTTTGAAGTGGAAAAATGGAAAAAGTCCTTTAATATCAAATTAAAACTTAAAAAGTTATGAACAGTCTCAAAGAAAAAGGGAAGAAATGCCTTCCGGAGATTCTGTACTCTTTCAGAAAATGCGTAATAGCGCCCCCTAGTTTCTAACAGTGAAAACATTGGCTGTCGGAAAATTCCATCAATGGCAGGGAAAGAGTTAAAGTAAAGTGTCCGTTTTGATGTTGACATTAACCATTAAGGGGCTGTTTACAAGACACAGTTTTCAACAAAAAACGTAAAACATTTTACGCGGTTTGGCCGTTCGTTTACAAGACAACGGCGCGCCTGAAAATGCTAACTTTTGAAAACGGGTTTCAAAGTCTCCATGTAAAAAAAAAAAACTTGAATCTCTGAAGACGATGGCGTCATGCACATGCGTATTAGGTGTTCAATCTATAGTGTTACATCGCCATCTAATGGCCTGGCAGCAGAATACAGCGTTTTTAGTCGTTTTCGTGGATCCGTGTGAATGGGTATCGTTTTGACAATGATGTCGCCTGTACGCGGAAAACTCAAAGTAAAAACTTCTCCGTTTTAAGCATATCGTTGTGGTGTAAACGTACCCTAAGTGACCACCTCATTTAGACTACAGAACCGATAACAATAAAGATAACTATATTAGCGTCCACATTTACGCAGAATATCACAATAACGCACTATAAGGGTGTGTTTGGAGTTTTGTCGTCTGTCCCTTTAAATGCTTGAGCTCTTATGGTGTGTTCACACCAAACACGAAGAGAGCGTCAAATACGCGTCTATCGCGTCTAGTTAGACGCTTGAACATTCGCGGCAAACGCGTCGCCCAATTCGCGTAATTCGCAATGCCCGGCGCGAATGATGCGTCTATTCGCGTCTCTGCGTTGACTTTGTATGTAATCCACTCGCGCAAATAATTAAATTCGCGTTCGGTGTGAACACACCATTAAAGTCATGTGATTTCCGATTGTCTGCCTCGTTCATTGCTTGAAAAAATAATGACCATGAAAGCGATTCTAACGATATCATTCCTCTGTGTTGTTATTGTTTGCAGGGCTGTGAACTCTACGATTCTTTTACATTTAGAATGATTTTTAAAATGATGTCTTTATCGTTACTGTTACATATATCGTCCTTGGTGTGAACAGGCCCGTAATGCTAATGATTCAGTGCACTTCTCTAACAGACAAAGTGTGAATCTCCAGGCGATGAAACCAGGAAAAGGGCCGAAACATGTAGTGCATCGACTCACCCCAAACATTTGCCGTAAATCTGGGTCCCGGAAGCGGAAGGGGATGTTGGAGACGTGTAACCGCTTGGGCTGCTGTTTTTCCGTGGAGTCCGAATGTTGCACCTGCTGGGAAACTTCTGTTTGCGTCACGTCTTCCGTCTGTCCGAGGGAAACAAAGACAAAAGAGCCGTCCGTTCATTAATGCACATAGCCACAGGTTAGACTCGCAGCGAAGAAACAAACAAACAAATGAAGGATAGTAAGTTAGCCTACTTATCCGCGGCTATCATTTTTCACTCAAGCGGCACGCGGATAAACAGACGTTGAGTTATGGTGGCCTACCTGAGGTCATGCATCTACGATACGATTATTAATCTCCACCTGTTACTGTCTGAGGAGCCCAAACACACAAGATATACTGACAAATATCTGGTACACACACTCACACTCAGGCCATTGGCTTGTTGTTTCCATCATTATGTTGATGATCCGCCACAAATGAAACTTCAGACGCGTGTGACAGATGTTTTCTCTCTCCGCTAGCTCAGTCGAGCAGAACGACACACACACACACATTTTCATGTGCTCCCTTACAGCAGCATGTCATCAGAATGTCATCATTGAGGTAAAAAATGTTCAGATTCATTCAAACACGCACACACACACACACACACACACACACACACACACACACACACACACACACACACACACACACACACACACACACACACACACACACACACACACACACACACACACACACACACACACACACACACACACACAACAGCAGCAACATCAACAAATCTCCCCAGAGCATCATGGGCTTCATCAAAACATCAACACAGAGCACCAACATTATTGCATCAGCTCATAACGGAGACACACACACACACACACACACACACACACACACACTTGCACAAACACATGCAGTCAGTCTGAAAAGTCATTTGGTGAATCTGACAAAAACATAAAAGTATCCTGATACATTGCTAGATATATTGCAAGTGCAATTGCTTACACTCTTAAAAATAAAGGTTCTTTATTGGCATTGATTTTTCCATGAAGAACCTTAAACATCAATTGAGTCTATCCATTCCAAAAAACGTTCTTTAAAGTGAAAAAACCTTCAGATTTCTTTTTAAATGTTCCTCACACTAAGAAAAAAATGGTTAGGCTAAGAACTCTTCACTGAAAATAGAAAAATGGTTCTTTTAAGATTATGCAAAGATTCCAAAAATGGTTCTTCTATGACATCAGTGAAAACCCCCTTCTGGAACCGTCTTTTGTAGGAGTGTATGTTGCTTTACGAGAGGAACAGAGCCTAATTTAAGTCATTATTCACTGAAAATTCTTCTGCTGTAGGTCTCAAATGTCACTTGCAGCATTAATGTTGTTAATTAAAACTAAAACCATTTAAAAAAAAACATTTTGTTTCTTGAAATATAAAGAATATAAATATTAGAAAAAAAATATACATTTAGTTTCAGCGTCATTCCTCACTAAACCTGATGCATTAAACTGAAATAAAACTATAGACAAAAAATAATAAGAAATTATAAAAAAAAAAAAAAAACATGTTTGGGTCATGTTTTACCCAAAAATTACAAGACAAAAGCAAGAAAAGAACATTAAACCTTATTTTACGACCATTGCATCGACAGAAAAAAAGCCAATAAACCCAATTTCAATCTTGAAAACTCTCTGAATATTTTTAGCATGTTAATGTTGCAGAGCAATTATAGACTTGCTACTGCTAATACACACAGAGACACTGCTGTGAACATGTAAGATCTGCATAACTCCTGTAGCAGATCTAGGCAGGTGGAGCTGGGGAGGTGGAGGGGTTCAGAGGAACGAGCTTACAGCAAACACTGAAACAGGCTATTTAAATGTTGAGCAAGCAATCTCATTGGCTGCAGGATCAGCACAGGCCAATCAGCTTGTGCCATGAGGTGATGCTGTGACCAATCAGCCTGCACCCTCTAGAGTTTCAGGACTGAACTATATATTTTCACTGCAAATTCCCATTACTGTAATGCATATGTTTGTTTATAGTTCTCAGTGATAATTCTCATTATATTTCCATTGCTGTAATAGAGTAATTTTTTACAGTAATGCTATAAAAATACTGTTATATATGATTTTTAAAAATGACTTAATGGCATGTAACAAATAATATCATTACATATAACCTTTAATTTAAGCTTTAATCTAATTTACATAATATTTCTTCTTTTCTTTTGCATTATGGAAATGCTAATTGGGGGAATGTGCTTAATGATCATGTAAATAATGTCCCAATCAAAAGAAACTGGATCTAAAAGGATTCTTTTTTTCTTTAAGCAACACATAATTTCTTATTTTTCCTTTTGATTATGACCCGAACACGTTCTTAACAAGTTTTGTGACATTCACCTTGAAGATTTTTTCTCTTGTACATGCAAAACACATCCTGGCGTGAGTGTGAAATCATGCAGCGCGTGATTTATGATCACATGTATGTGCATGCAGACACATGCAGACCGTAATTCATTACACACACACACTCGATGTGTGGTTCCGCTGCAGGGAGGAGTGTGATACATCGTTCTCATTTATCTCCCAGCATTAATCACCCCAGCATCATCATCATCATCACCGCCATAACGACCATAGGCTTTATTGTTGCCATTATGATAATCACTGTCCCCGCAGTAACGACGCTCGTTTGTGCTCTTTTATGGCTCTCGCCTGCGCACTGACACTGACAGCTGTCTGATTCAATCGCTCTCGGGCTCCAGGTGAAGACGGGGCCACCAACCCCGACCCGCACGGCACCCTGGGTAATGAGAGGGGGACCCGAGAGGTTAATGTCAGGCAATGATCTCTCTCACTCACTTGCTCACACACGCACTCATTAACGCACTCACTCTCTCACTCTCTCACCCACTCGCTCGCTCACTCATAAATACATACACTTACTCACTCACTCACTCACTCACTCACTCACTCACTCACTCACTCACACACACACAAACACTCACTCACTGATGATCTCTCTCTCTCTCACTCACACAAACACTCAGTCACTCACTCACGCACTCACTCAATCTATCACCCACTCACTCGCTCACTCACTCACAAACACACACACTCACTTAGTCACTCACTTACTCATTCACTGACTCACTCACTCAATAGCTAGCTGTCCCGCGTAACTGATGTCAGATAAATCCCATCACATAGAGACTCTTTCACCTATATATCATCATATAGTGTCTGTTACCTGAATTTGGGCATACACAAAACTCCTAAACCCATTTAAGGGTAAAATGTAATTGATGTTCAACAAATAAAAAGCACATATAATACGAATGAACAAATGATAAAGCTCGGGTTGCTGAATATTCGATCCCTTACTTCAAAAGCACTTATTGTTAATGATACAAGTACAGATTATAACCTAGATGTGCTGTGTTTGACAGAAACCTGGCTAAAACAAGACGATTACATTACTTTAAACGAGTCCACCCCCCAAGATTACAGTTATAAACATGAGCCTCGTCTGAAAGGCAAAGGGGGAGGTGTTGCTGTATTTTATAGTAATATCTTCAGAATTACTGAGAAGTCTATTTTTAAATATAATTCTTTTGAAGTGTTGGTGCTTAATGTAACACTATCTAATGTAAATGATAAATCACGTTTGAGATTTGTGCTGGCTACTGTATACAGGCCACCAGGGCACCATACAGACTTTATCAAAGAATTTGCTGACTTTCTATCAGAGTTATTACTGGCTGCAGATAAAGTCCTAATTGTTGGTGATTTTAATATACATGTAGATAATGAAAAAGATCCATCCAGATTGTCATTTAAAGATATTCTGAAATCTATTGGAGTTAGACAACACGTGTCAGGACCTACTCATTGTCGTAATCATTCTCTAGATCTAATATTATCGCATGGAATCAATGTTGATGCCGTTGAAATTCTGCAGCAGAGCGATGACATCTCAGATCATTATCTAGTCTCGTGTATACTTAATTTAGCCAAGGCTGCAAAGCCGACTCCGTGTTACAAATATGTTAGACCTATCACTTCTGCCACTAAAGATTGCTTTATTAATAATATTCCTGATCAGTTTCATCATCTCAGCATCCCAGACAGCTTAGAAGTACTCAATATTGCGACAGAAACTTTTAACTCTCTTTTTTCCAGCACTTTAGACACAGTTGCTCTGTTGCACCTAAAGAAGATTAAAGAAAATAGTCCAACGCCGTGGTACAACAAGCACACTCAGGCCCTTAAGAGAGCAGCCAGAAAAATGGAGCGCAACTGGAAGAAAACTAAACTAGAGGTATTTCGTATTTCATGGAAGGAGAGCACGATTGCATACAGTGAGGCCTTAAAAGCTGCTAGATCTGCTTATTTTTCAACCTATTAGAAGAAAATAAACAAAACACTAGGTATTTATTTGAAACAGTTAATAAATTAACGAAAAATAAAGCTTCAACCTCAGACGTTTCCAAGCAGCACAGCAGTGATGACTTTATGAACTTCTTTACTTACAAGATTGCTAATATCAGGGAGAAATTTATAACTATGCAACCGTCTGCTACAGTATCGCATCAGGCAGTGCATTGTAGTCTACCTGAGGAAAATGTGATTCATTCATTGCTATAGGAGAGGAAGAATTTTCTAAACTCGTTAAATCATCTTAATCGACAACATGCATGTTAGACCCTATACCGACTAAGCAGTGTTGGGGAAGTTACTTTTAAAAAGTAGTGTAACACGTTACTTCTTAAAAAAATAGTAATCCGTTACTTTACTTAGTTACCCCATATGGAAAGTAACTTATTACGTTACTCGTTACTTTTACGTTACTTTTATGTTGCTTGACTTTGGCCAGAACCCAATATCTGTTCCTAAATGTGTAGGCCTACATAAAGTTCTACTATGCATAATGCCATATATAATGCCATAAATGCATTTATCAAAATTTTGAATATTTATGAAGAAATGCCCGTTAATGGATAGGCATATGCACGGGCGGCGCTAGGGAGGGGCTGAAAAGAAAGCCCCCAAGAAAGACCAAAGCACCCCGTTAACACCCCCCAAAAAAAATTTCTGGAAGCAATTATATTCAGGCTGTATTCTATGGAAGTCCTAAACCGCATGGTGAAGAAAAAAAAAGAACATTTATCTTGTTATTTTGACATAATAAGGGGACATTATAATCTGCATTAAGTCACATTAAGCGTTCTTATAATGGTTTTCTATAAGAGGAAAATGCTTAACGTGTAATTAAACACGTTGCGTTCATATTCTGGGCTCATCTGATTTATTTGTACATAGTATAGCACTTTATTATGATTTTAGTATCATGATGATTAATAAATGCACCCACAATTATCCGTGAACTTGATAACTGTTGCAGATATGTTTTATGCACGTAAATAAATGCCTTTCAACTTATGTGTGCAAAATTCAGTATGTGAATGCAGCAATTTGTACAAATAGAGAGTCTAGGCCTACGTGTTGTAGCCATTAAATAAGCACATTTAGTTTCATATTTGTAAAAATATTGTTATTTTTTTCCATCTATGTTGATTATGAAAAGTGAACAGCATGAGTAAGATGGATGCACAATATATCGGGAGACATTGAGTGGGTCAGACATGATTTTGACCACTTCATTAAGTTTTGTTTTGAAGAAAGCCTTTCTTTAAAGTGAATTTCGTTTTGTATAAATTGCATCTTAATTTTAATAAATTTTTTATCAACCAATTGCTTGGATTTAATAAATAAGAAGCAAATAAAGCAGACAATATAATCATGACATGGCGCCGGCGCGGTCACTTGTTGCGCGTGAACTGGAGCGCATCTCATCATAAATTAACCGAAACTCAGCGTATATATATAAAGCTTGAAATGTCTTTAAACTAAACAATTCAAAACGAAAATAAATAGGCAACTCTCTGATTATGTAATCCATTATGTGCATTTCTCTCATAGGTGTTCACTACAGAGATGGCGATCGCTGTCAAATCTGTCAATGGACGGAGATCGCTGTCAAATCAACATCTGTCCCTGGGAAAAGTAACATTGTGCCGAATTGAAAAAGGAACTACGTTTCGTTACGAAATTTTCAGTAGTAGCGCGTTACACTACTTTTTACCCGAAAAAGTAGTTACGTTACTGTAGCGCGTTACTTTGTAAAGCGTTACACACAACACTGCGACTAAGGTATTGAAAGAGATGCTTCCAGAGGTCATAGATCCTCTTCTTAATATCATTAATTCATCTTTGTCATTGGGATACGTACCAAAAACTTTTAAGCTGGCTTAAACCGCTTGTTAAAAAAACGCAACTTGATCATACAGAATTAGTCAATTACAGGCCGATCTCGAATCTACCTTTTCTGTCAAAGATACGAGAAAAGGCAGTATCCTCAAAACATTGTTCCTTTTTAGAAAGAAATGATATCTGCGAGGATTTCCAGTCAGGATTTAGATCGTACCATAGTACTGAGACAGCTCTCATTAGAGTCACAAATGATTTGCTCTTTTCATCCGATCGTGGTTGTATCTCTCTATTAGTGTTACTCGATCTAAGTGTTGCTTTTGATACCATTGACCACAAAATTCTTTTAAATAGACTTGAAAATTATGTTGGCATTAGTGGAATTGCATTTGCATGGTTTAAATCATACTAGTCTGACTGTTATCAGTTTGTAGCAGTAAAGGAAGATATGTCATATCGATCAAAAGTTCAGTTTGGTGTACCACAAGGCTCAGTACTGGGACCGCTGCTGTTCACTCTGTACATGCTACCATTAGGAGATATCATTAGGAAACATGGAATTAGTTTTCACTGTTATGCCGATGATACTCAGCTCTATATTTCTTCACGCCCTGACTAAACTTACCAATTCACAAAATTAACGGAATGCATAGCTGATATAAAAAATTGGATGACTAGTAATTTCCTACTACTAAAAAAAAAAAAAAAAAAAAAAAAGATTCTAATTATTGGACAAAAAAACTTCCTCACGTAATAACCTAGAATACTGTCTAACACTTGATGGCTGCTCTGTCAAGTCTTTGTCATCGGTTAGGAACCTGGGTGTGCTCTTTGATACCAATCGTTCATTTGAAAGTCATGTGAATAGTATCTGTAAAACCGCATTTTTCCATCTTAAAAATATATCTAAATTATGTCATATGCTCTCAATGACAAATGCGGAACATTTAGTTCATGCGTTCATGACATCAAGGCTAGATTATTGTAATGCTCTACTGGGTGGTTGCCCTGCATGCTCAATAAACATATTACAGCTGGTCCAAAACGCAGCAGCTCAAGTTCTTACCAGAACCAGGAAGTATGACTATATTAGCCCGGTTCTGTCAACACTGCATTGGTTCCCTATTAAACATTGTATACATTTTTAAATATAGTTGATTACTTACAAAGCACTAAATGGTTTAGCTCCGCAGTACTTGAGCGAGCTCTTAACGCATTATAGTCCTTCACGTCTATTGCGATCTCAAAGCTCCGGCCAGTTGATAATACCTAAAATATCAAAATCGACTGCAGGCGGTAGATCCTTTTCCTATTTAGCACCACAACTTTGGAACAGACTTCCTAACATTGTCCGGGAAGCAGACACACTCTGTCAGTTCTAAGCTAGACTAAAAACACATATATTTGACCTAGCATACACATAACACACTATAGATTTCCATAATTCAATGTTAGGCTGCATAGATTAGGTCAGCCGGAACCGGGAACACTTCCCATAAATCCTGATGTACTTGTTACATCATAAGATGGATGGCGTACGCTAATATTAGTCTCACTGTTTATCCCGAGGTTTACCGCAGTCCGCCGGATCCAGGCCGTATCCAGATCTGATGAAGGACCTGCGCCTGGACACGACGACAACGCAGTCCTGAAGTGTCACTAGTCCCTCCCTGTGAAGGGCTCCTTCCTTCCCTTACCTCTCTACAGATAAAACGTTGTCGGGATAATTCCGGTTCACGTGGCTACGCGGAAGCAATAAAAAATTCTGTATTATACATTTTTCAAGGCTTGTACCTTGGAACCTATTTCATGGTTTGTGTTCTCGAGCCACCAGGCACTGTTTGGTGCAAATGAGCGGCCGGATTGCATTGAGGGTTTTCTGTAAGATCGGTGTCGTCTTAGCGGCCCCTAAGTTAATAACTAATGATCGACACACACACACACACACACACACTCCCTCACAAACACACAAACTTACTCACTCTTTCTTTCGTTAATTTTTTTGTTCCTTTGTTCATTATTTATTTCGTCCTTTTTTTCTATCTTTTGTTCATCCTTTCTTTCTTTCGTTCATCTTTTCTTTAATGTAATGCTTCCTCTTTTTTTGTTCGTTCGATATTTTCGTTCATTTGTCCTTTTCTTTTTCTAACTTTTGTTCATTTGTCCTTTCTTTTGTTCTTTCTTTTTCTTTTTTGGTTGCTTCGTTTGTTCTTTGTGAGTCGTTTGTTTTTAATTTCGTTCATTTGTCCTTTCGCTTTTTCTTTTGTTCAATCTTTCTCATCCTCATCCTTTCCTTCTTCCTTTCATGCCTTCGTTTTTACTTTCTTTCTCTTTCCTTCATCCTTTCTTTCGTTCGTTCGTTCGTTTGTTTGCTTGTTAATTCATTCATTTTTTCTTTCTATTGATTTATTTTTCTTGTTATAAGCATAAAGCTCAGTAAATGTTGTAAGATGTACGCTTAACATGAAAAATATTTACTGAATTAAAATAGCAAAACGTTTTTTTTTTCTCAATAACTTAACTTTTTAAGCTTTTAATATATTATTTTTATAATAAATACAAAACATAAAAAATATACAATTCATTCATTCCTTTAATCAATAGAATTGGTTATCATTATGCCCAAGGAAGCGCCTTCAATATGACACACTCTTCATCCGAACAATGATAATTTATTATAAGGTTTAAGGACGGGGCCGTGAGCCTCCGAGAAAGACCTGCAGATCAGTGAGAAATCCACGCGGCCGAGCGAGATTAACTAGCGAGCGTGTCCACCTTTCTGCTACGCTAAATTATTCATGCTACACCATGTTCACACTTCTCTGAAGACATAAAGAAAACAGGCCAGGAGGAGAAGAGGAAGAAGAAACCACTGACGATAAACTACCAAACACGCATCATCGTCAACACATTTGAGCTTTTCGTCTCATTCAAGCCGAATGCAAATACCATCAGCACAATACAAGAACAGCATAAGGACCCAATGCACTGAATAAAGTGCGTTGGTATTTAGACACAGTAGCATCAATTAATGTCCCGACTGCATGAAGCAGGAATGATGCAAACCGACACGGCTCTTATTTGCTGTCACTCTGTCTGCGAGCGAGAGATAGTGATAGTGCGCGAGCCAAACATGACAGTGATTATGTCATTATAACAGCACAGTGTGTGACACATCATTACAGTGGTGTCAAGCGGTCTCTCACTGCTCATTATTTTGGACAGAGGAGCATGTACTCCCAAAACACGGCGTCTCACACTGCGGCTTCATGCACAGGCTCCTCCACGGCTTCATAATCAGAGAATATTTCAGAAATGACTTACGAGAGACGAACCTCGTCCACTCCGGGACGCACAAGTTCATCTAATGAAGTCAAGAGACGTTTTTTAGAGTGAACTCAATGAGATCTGCTGATAGTTGCTAACAATAAAATCTAATTTTATAGTCTTTATGCACGTTCCTGGTCTTGTTGATTGAACAATTCATCAGTGCGAAAGGGGAAAAATAGTCAGATTCCTTTAAATTAACACCATAATACCTCAAAAGGATGCGTCTCTGTTTGTGTATTTAACTTACTGACTCTCACAGGCCTCTTATGTTTTGTTTGAAGCATTTGCATTTCCTTCATTAAAATATAATAGCTTTCTACGCCTCCAGAACGACGTTCCTTTTTCGTCTGGTTTCATCCTCCTGTCGTACAGAGACAATTTTTTTTTACCATTTTTCACCATAAATTCATCTTGATACTGTACTGATACTGTTTTTTGGAAACACATGCAGTTACTATAGTAATAGGCTTCAATTCGGTAAGTCATAACTATACTACTGTTAATTCACATTAAAGGAAGCAGATTTTTTTTATATACAAAGCGAAATGAAGAGCAACACAAGCCATGTATAATTCAAGAGTAAAGCATTAGCAGTGCAGCAATAGTGAATCTCAGGAGTAAATCAGAGAAATGCAAACACGTTTAATGGCAGAACAGCAGAGAAAAAGAGGGGGAAATGTTTTTTTACTTTTTTATTTCAGAAGGACTAGCGTAAAAATAAGCTTCTATTTATAAAAACAGTAGCTTTACTCTAGTTGAAGTACTTTATGTGTACGCTGAACAAAACCGCTGTAGGATTTACTTTGAATTTTTTTTCACTGGTGATATTTTGAAGTAAAAAAAGACTGAAATAGTATTTTTGGTAAAACATACTCCAATATGTTCTATTTTCAAACTTTGAATCTTTTCTTTTACAGTGTACCGCGTTTACATCTTGCAATTCTTTTTTTTAATACCGAGTTTATATCTACACAATGGAAAAAAAAAGAAAAGAAATTGTGGTAATTGTGAGTTTATCTCACAATTCTGAGCTTATATCTCAAAATGCTGTCTTTTTCTCTCAGAATTGCGGAAAAAAATTCTGAATTTTCTTATTAGGACAACTTTTCTTTTCAGAATTCTGAGTTTACATCTTGCAATTCTGTCTTTTTTTAGAATTCTGAATTTACATCTTGCAATTCTGTCTTTTTTTAGAATTCTGAATTTACATCTTGCAATTCTGTCTTTTTTTAGAATTCTTAAATTACATCTTGCAATTTGTCTTATTTTTAGAATTCCGAGTTTTTTATAATTCTGAATTTACATCTTGCAATTCTATCTTTTTTAGAATTCTTAAATTACATCTTGCAATTTGTCTTATTTTTAGAATTCCGAGTTTTTTATAATTCTGAATTCATGTCTTGCAATTTTGTATTTTTTTAGAATTCTGAATTTACATCTTGCAATTCTGTCTTTTTTTAGAATTCTGAATTTACATCTTGCAATTCTGTCTTTTTTTAGAATTCTTTTTTTTTAGAATTCTTAAATTACATCTTGCAATTTGTCTTATTTTTAGAATTCCGAGTTTTTTTATAATTCTGAATTCATGTCTGGCAATTGTGTCTTTTTTTGGAATTCTGAATTTACATCTTGCGATTCTGTCTTTTTTTAGAATTCTGAATTTACATCTTGCAATTCTGTCTTTTTTAGAATTCTTAAATTACATCTTGCAATTTGTCTTATTTTTAGAATTCCGAGTTTTTTAGAATTCTGAATTTACATCTTCCAATTCTATCTTTTTTTAGAATTCTTAAATTACATCTTGCAATTTGTCTTATTTTTAGAATTCCGAGTTTTTTATAATTCTGAATTCATGTCTTGCAATTTTGTCTTTTTTTAGAATTCTGAATTTACATCTTGCAATTCTGTCTTTTTTTAGAATTCTGAATTTACATCTTGCAATTCTGTCTTTTTTTAGAATTCTTTTTTTTTAGAATTCTTAAATTACATCTTGCAATTTGTCTTATTTTTAGAATTCCGAGTTTTTTATAATTCTGAATTCATGTCTTGCAACTGTCTTTTTTTAGAATTCTGAATTTACATCTTGCGATTCTGTCTTTTTTTAAAATTCTGAATTTACATCTTGCAATTCTGTCTTTTTTTAGAATTCTTAAATTACATCTTGCGATTTGTCTTATTTTTAGAATTCCGAGTTTTTTATAATTCTGAATTCATGTCTTGCAATTTTGTCTTTTTTTAGAATTCTGAATTTACATCTTGTGATTCTGTTTTTTTTTAGAATTCTGAATTTACATCTTGCAATTCTGTCTTTTTTTAGAATTCTTAAATTAAATCTTGCAATTTGTCTTATTTTTAGAATTCCGAGTTTTTTGTAATTCTGAATTCATGTCTTGCAATTTTGTCTTTTTTTAGAATTCTGAATTTACATCTTGCAATTCTGTCTTTTTTTTAGAATTCTGAATTTACATCTTGCAATTCTGTCTTTTTTTTAGAATTCTTAAATTACTTCTTGCAATTTGTCTTTGAGTTTACAACTTGCAATTCTGTCTTTTTTTAGAATTTTGAATTTACATCTTGCAATGTTTGTCTTTTTTTCAAAATTCTGACATTACATCTTGCAATTCTTTCTTTTTTTCTTAGAATTCTGAGTTTTCAACCCGCAATTCCTTTTTTTTCTCTCTATGGAATATACAATTTTCTTTCCAAGAATTGCGAGTTTATATCTCTCAATTCTGAGTTCACATCTCAAAATTCAATTCTGAGTTCATATCTCACAATTCAATTCGAAGTTTATATCTCACAATTCTAAAGGTCCTTGCAAACTGAGTCAAAACACCCCTCAGAATGCTTGCTACGGATGCGAAAAACGCAGAAAATCGAACCCGATTCGAATTTTTTTTATGACGGACGAAAGTTTCGGAGGCAGTGTGCAAACGTGATTGACACAATGTGAGGTCGTATTTATTTTTCTATTTTACACACTCAGTGTGCAAGGACCTTAACTCTTTATATGAGTTTATATCTCGCAATAGTGAGTTCACATCTCACAATTCTCTCACAGTTTATTTTGAGATATAAACTCAGAATTGTCAGAACTGTCAGAATCGTGAATTTTTGTCTTGCAATTCTACGTTTATTTCTTGCAATTGTCTCATTTTCATTTTCAGAATTGAGAGAAAAAGTCTTAAATGTCTTCTTCTCTGGACATTCCCTTTCAACAAGCTTCCACAGAGAGCACCGTGTTCACATGTGTGTGTGTGTGTTTGACGCACCGGTGCTGTGTTGTTCCCGCTGCTGATGGCTGGCGTGTTGCTGTCGGCGTTGGCCAGGTCGCTGTGAGTCTGTGCCGCCGTGTAGAGCGTCAAGCCGTGATCCGGGACGCGGTTCTGTCCCGCGTAGTCTTGCGTGGGAAGAGTGTGTGTGGCGCTGAACTCGTTCTGCGGGGGATGCCCGTACTGAGGGGTGTACGTCTGGGCCATGTCCGCCGGATTGCTGGCCTCCTGGTTACCCTGCAAACATCAATGCAAACAAAAGCGTACGTTAAACCCCTGCGGCCTTCACATATAGGGCCGTATGTTCAAACTGAACGTTCTTCTCTTCCCAAGCGCGCCGATCAGGGAAAACGGGCCGCCCTGCACTTTAAATAGGCCAGGAAAACAACGATCACATCTCACGGATGATTACAGACACGCTTGATCATTACTAATGAACAGACTTTGTGTTGTTGTAGAAGCCGCTCGGAGGACTATAGAGGCCACTGGGATTTTTCCACGGCGCAGAAAAAAGGAAATCAGTCTCCCTACGATGTTTTGACTGAGAGCTTTGATTTTCCTGACAGGTTACTAATGTTAACAGCGGTCGGCGCTCAGACAGACGCTTTAACACGTCTTCACACGAACACTTTCTGCTCAGCGGTGTCGAAACCAGGTTGTTTGTCAAGCTACGAGCTTCCCTATAAAGCTGGCTGTGTCATATTTAATACGCACATTTCAAAGGCCTTGAAATGATCAACTTTGCTGAAAAACCTGTTGTACACAAACTACTATACGCCTTCTGTCATCTGACTGATATGTTTTTAGTAAGTAAAAGGGATTTTGTAAAAAAAAAAGTTCACCTTCAGCTTGTGGTTCACGTGTCTTTTAATGGTGAAATCTGAACTGATTACTATAACGTTAACATAAGAATAACCTCAAAGTTTCAAGATGAACACTTACTGGACTGAAGCAACTTAGTTTTACTTGATTTTTCTGCAAAAAAAATAAAAAGTATTAATAATCATGCTCAAATGCGAGCATCAAATATGATCATCAGGCTTTTGAGGAAGGTTCACCTGTCAATCATCATTGTATTGCATTGCATTATATGTTTTTAAACCACAGAGCATAAAACAAAGCATGCTAATATCATCTTACCAAGAGATATTATTGACGACTGATGTTGCTATACTGTAAAAAATATCCCATTGATTTGCATTAAAGCTATCTGAACGGCCATATAAATATCAACATTGTCAATATTTGTGCACAGTTTGGGCCTATGGATAAAAATAAGATGCGTTTTCTTCAATATTCTCACTATGTCATACTATATGAGCCATAAAAGCCTGATGTATAGTATGTTACTCAACAAAAACATGCAATTTTTAAAAAGATTTTTACAATATTTTTGTCTAAAGGTTCAATAAACAATTCCATTTCATTTATATATATATATATATTTATGTGTGTGTATTATCTATCATATATAATTCCAAGATATAGATCACTGTGGTCCATGGCAGTATTTCACCAGAAATAAGACTTATGGGTGAAAATAAATAGATAAATAAGAACCTGTATTCAACAGAGAAAGTGGAAGGAATCTTTAAATGCAGGAGGAAGATAAAAGCACTGGATTTTTCCCGTTGGCCTGTTCTGGTCATGTTATTTGGTGTTTGTCTCAGCTGTTGTTCCAGCAGATCTTTTCCTGGAGTCTTAATGAGTCGAGAACCGTCAGCCGCTGTAAATGAGCGGGAATTAAATCTACACAGAGAGTTCCTGAACAAACCGCAGGTCCCAATTAAAGCCGGCGGATACAGGACGAGTGCGACGTGAGATCAGCCGCTTTCTGTCGGGTTCATCTCCTCTTTATCCCTGTTTGTTCTGTGGAACTACAAACACTCGGGGTCAGAAACTACAGCAAAACCACACCGAAAGTGACACAAACACCCATGCTTTTAATGTGGCGGCAAAAAAACGTCACTCAATGTCAAAACGCTAATATACTGAAAGTGGCAACAAATATAGCCTACAGAATAATCAATATGTTAAAACTGATAACATAAAAATTTGAAAAAAAAAGGTGAAAAAGTTGGATCTCCTCTCTTGGTCTCTCTCTCTCTCCTCAGCCGCCCCTCATTACCCAGTTTGACTCTCTCACATTAAATATTCCTACAGAACCCATCAAATCAACCTTTTTCTGTCTCTTTGCTGAGTGTGTGTTTCTGCTGCTGCGTCATTCTGATCCCAGATCAGTTCAGAGCGACTCTCTATACGCACGGAACCGCAGACATCATTAAGATCAAACCCAACAGCAGAGATGAAGAACATGATACTTTATTTATGCGCGCACATTATGCAAAAACTACATTTGATCAAATGTGCGGTGTAGAACCAAAGCCCAACGCAACTCTTTACCATAAGGCAATTTGCTTGACATGACCCTTCATTTCAAGTGTAATGAATTAGAAGTGATATCACAGGTCTATCAACTCATTATTTTATTAATTGAATTTTAAAGTGCCCCTATTACGCTATTTTAAAGGCTCCTAGTTTTGATCTGGAGTCTCCAACAATAGGTTTATGTGCATCCGAGTCAAAAAACACTTTATTTTCCTCAAAATATGCATTGCAGCATCACCTCTTTTCTCGGTGTCTGAAACAGATTGATAAATGATTTTGTCTCTGTAAACCCTCCTTTCTGAGAGCTTACTCTGCTCTGATTGGTCAGATGGCTCAGTCTGTTGTGATTGGTCTACTCTGCTCTGATTGGTCAGATGGCTCAGTCTGTTGTGATTGGTCTACTCTGCTCTGATTGGTCAGATGGCTCAGTCTGTTGTGATTGGTCTAATCTGCTCTGATTGGTCAGATGGCCCAGTGTGTTGTGATTGGTCTACGGTCAGATGGTTCAGTCTGTTGTGATTGGTCTACTCTGCTCTGATTGGTCAGATGGCTCAGTCTGTTGTGATTGGTCAACTCTGCTCTGATTGGTCAGATGGCTCAGTCTGTTGTGATTGGTCTACTCTGCTCTGATTGGTCAGATGGCTCAGTCTGTTGTGATTGGTCTACTCTGCTCTGATTGGCCAGACGGGCCAGTCTGTTGTGATTGGTCTACTCTGCTCTGATTGGTCAGATGGCTCAGCCTGTTGTGATCGGTCTACTCTGCTCTGATTGGTCAGATGGCTCAGTCTGTTGTGATCGGTCTACTCTGCTCTGATTGGTCAGATGGCCCAGTCTGTTGTGATTGGTCTACTCTACTCTGATTGGTCAGATGGCTCAGTCTGTTGTGATTGGTCTACTCTGCTCTGATTGGTCAGATGGCTCAGTCTGTTGTGATCGGTCTACTCTGCTCTGATTGGTCAGATGGCCCAGTCTGTTGTGATTGGTCTACTCTGCTCTGATTGGTCAGATGGCTCAGTCTGTTGTGATTGGTCTACTCTGCTCTGATTGGCCAGACGGGCCAGTCTGTTGTGATTGGTCTACTCTGCTCTGATTGGCCAGACGGGCCAGTCTGTTGTGATTGGTCTACTCTGCTCTGATTGGTCAGATGGCTCAGCCTGTTGTGATCGGTCTACTCTGCTCTGATTGGTCAGATGGCTCAGTCTGTTGTGATCGGTCTACTCTGCTCTGATTGGTCAGATGTTCCAGTCTGTTGTGATTGGTCTACTCTGCTCTGATTGGTCAGATGGCTCAGTCTGTTGTGATCGGTCTACTCTGCTCTGATTGGTCAGATGGCCCAGTCTGTTGTGATTGGTCTACTCTGCTCTGATTGGTCAGATGGCTCAGTCTGTTGTGATTGGTCAACTCTGCTCTGATTGGTCAGATGGCTCAGTCTGTTGTGATTGGTCTACTCTGCTCTGATTGGTCAGATGGCTCAGTCTGTTATGATTGGTCTACTCTGCTCTGATTGGCCAGACGGGCCAGTCTGTTGTGATTGGTCTACTCTGCTCTGATTGGTCAGATGGCTCAGCCTGTTGTGATCGGTCTACTCTGCTCTGATTGGTCAGATGGCTCAGTCTGTTGTGATCGGTCTACTCTGCTCTGATTGGTCAGATGGCTCAGTCTGTTGTGATCGGTCTACTCTGCTCTGATTGGTCAGATGGCTCAGTCTGTTGTGATTGGTCAGATGGCTCAGTGGCTCAGTGAATGAGTGGCCAGGATGATTTTCAAAACTACAAAACTTTAACATACATGCTGCGGACATATTATTGTAGCAGAGTTTGAGCTGAAAACAGTGTAATCAGACTTTAGCCATGAAAATGTTATAAGTAACAGAAATAAGCACGAATGTCAAAGCATATCAAAACCTCTCCAGGGCCCAGAAAACACCTCAGACCCCAACAACATTTTAACGGTAGTGTATATTCTATCTTTTATATAAAATACATCAAATATACAATTATTATAAAGTAAAGATCACAAATATTATAAAATACTCTGTAGTATGCAAGTATTCCAGTCCCAAAAGCACTCAAACTCAACTTACCGACCTGCAAATACAATCTAGTGCCCTTAACAACTCTCTGAAAACACACTTTCATGACGCAAAGCAAAACACAGTACAAAGCATTGAGTATCAAAGCAGCGCAGCAGTGAAACACACACACACACACACACACTCTCTCTCTTTAAAAGGGGCAACGCTCCGAGTCACACGGGGAGAAGAAGGAGCTTATTAGCGAAACACAAAGCCACGCTTGCTGCCGTCTGATCTCCACTGCTGCTCTGAAGTGTGTGACAAACACATTTTCTGGGGGCAGATGAACCAGACCAGAAAAAAAAAGAGGCTCGTAAATCAGAGGAGACGCCAGCGTCCTGGAGAGACCTTCAACCCCTCAGAGTCCAGCGCCGATGCCCTCGAATCACACACAATCACACAGACACACACACTAATTACTGCTCACACACGCCTTCAGAGAGACAGGAGAGAGCCGTCAGGGAGAGCCGAGGTCTCAAACACCTCTCACATTAGACAGACTTTCAGCTTTTCTGGGTATTTTCATTTATTCATGATCTGAAAAAGATGCATTCTTCTATACGATTAATATAGCACATCATGAGCTAATTATGACTAATATGACCGCCCACATTTACATAATATCAGCATTCAGTAACTCAACTCTTCCTGATGTAAACTACAGAAGTGGATCAAAAAAGTTAATCAATGTTGTCCTAAGACAAGAACGGGTATTGTTCAAAATTCATGCATAACTTTGATGAAAGGTTTTGATCCACTTCAAATGTCGACTACTGTATATTAGTACAAAATAAGTAAAGTATCTTTCAAAAGTTTGGGGTCGGTAATTTTTTTTTATGTATTTGAAAAAAGTCTCTTCTGCTTATCAAGGCTGCATTTATTTGGTCAAAAATACAGTAAAAACAGTAATATTGTGAAATATTATTACAATTTAAAATAGCTGTTTTCTATGTGAATATATATTACAATGCAATTTATTCCTGTGATCAAAGCTGAATTATATCAGCATCATTACTATGATCCTTTATATGAATCCTCTGATATGATGATCTGATGCTCAAGAAACATTTTCTGATAATTATCAATGTTGAAAACAGTTGTGCTGCTTCATGTTTTTGCGGTATTTTTCATGATTCTTCGATGAATATAACGTTCAAAAGAACAGGATTTATCTTTACTGCCACTTCTGATCAACTGAATGAAATAATTTCGCAAAAAAAAAAAAAAAAGCATAAAAAGTTACATAAAGTGGAAGGTACAGTAACTACATCAGGTCAGCGAGAGTGGAAAACGATCATGTAAAACGAAATAACAAACTGTACGCGGTCAGGAAGCAGGAACCACAGACCTGAACCCGATCATTAGCACCCGAGAGTCCACTGAAATAACCCACGCCAGCACACTCGCGGTGCGCTCGGATCCTCCTGATGTGGAAGGATTCCCCCTCATTCCCTCCAATTACAGCACAACAACGGGAAGAAAGAGTGGTGGAGGGGCGGCAGGCCAATTTACAGCAGGTCTGTCCATCGGGCGCCGGTTATTAGTCTTCATTCGGCGCGCTTGAAAGCTCCGCTGTGTCGTTTTTACACCTCATTTGTGAGGGAATAAATTTGGCAAAACAAACAGCGTGTCTGTCCTCAGTCTCGACGGTTCTCCCTTCAGACAGAGCTGAGCCACGACCCCGACATCTCACAATCTCCCTGCGCTGCTTGACCTCGGATACTGACCTACACACTCGAAAAATAAAGCTTCCAAAAGGGGGGTTTCACAGTGATGTCATTGAAGAAACTTTTTTGGTTCCCCAAAGAACATTTCAGTCAACAGTGCTTAAAGGATTAGTCCACTTCAGAATGAAAATTTCCTGATAATTTTCTCACCCCCACGTCTTCCAAGATGTTAATGTCTTTCTTTCTTCAGTCGAAAAGAAATTACGTTTTTTGAGGAAAACACTGCAGGATTCTTCTCCATATAGTGGACTTCAATGGGGTCCAACGGGTTGAAGGTCCAAATGTGAGTTTCTGTGCAGCTTCAACGGCTCTACACGATCCCAGCCGAGGAATAAGAGTCTAAAAAGTTAAAAAGTATATAAATGTTTCTTTTTTTTAGAAAATGTGCGATAGTTTGTCTAGATAAGACTCTTATTCCTCGGCTGGGATCGTGTAGAGCCGTTGAAGCTGCACTGAAACTCACATTTGGACCTTCAACCCGTTGGACCCCATTGAAGTCCACTATATGGAGAAAAATCTTGGAATGTTGTCCTCAAAAAAACTTAATTTCTTTTCAAATGAAGAAAGAAAGACATGAACATCGTGGATGTGAAGTGAACTAATGTTTTTCTCAGTAATTGGAACCTTTTTCCACTATAAAGAATCTTTTGTAGAATGGAAAGATTCCATCTTTCATGGAACCAAAGATTCCAATAAAGAACCTTGATATTTTTTTTCTTAAGTGTACACACTTACAACGAATGCCAATATTCTGCTGAGATAAGGCAGTGTATTGGGTTCTCGTTTGTGTTGATTGTGAGAATCAGCCTGGTCTCAGATGTTTGGAAATCCACTAGAGCTTAAAAAAAAAAAAAAAAAAATCAATGTGGAGAGCAGCTCAGATCATTTAACAGAGGACAGTTTGTGTTCATATTGAGATCTCTGACTTTTACTCATAGACTTTCTTATCTTGGCAAATCTGAGCTCAGTTTGAGATATCATTGAGATCCTGTGACTCACACGCGAGTCATTTTCTAAGGAGTAACATCTAAAAAGCATGAGACTTTTCACCATTTGCCATCCAATTACTCTCATTATTGTCTAAAACAGATATGTAGGATAGAATGTATAGAAAGTCAACAGAACTAAACATTATATTTTGAATAGTTTCAGTTCGAGTTAACAATAACAACACTGTTTTGCACATGCAAAACACCTCTCACATGTTCTTTAAAGGATGTAAAATCAGTGTGTTATTTATAATTCTCTTAAACAGCTGTGTATCACACAAGTAAAAAAGAGACAAAGCTTTATGTTGTGTTTGTGTGCATGTGTGTGTGTGTGTGTGTTCTGGGACTCGGGAGCGTCGCAGTAATCGTCTACAACAGGCATCCGTGGCCCGTTCTCCTCTGAGACTGAAGCTGAAAGTGTCTTAATAAAGCAAAAAGACAGAAGATCATTTTAAACTCTTATGACACACGGCGAGGCCTCCTGCAACTCTCACCGGACCACACAACACACTAATAAACACCACCGCACATCACGCTCATGATCTCAGACTGAGACGGACCTGCCGGACTGAACCCACACGCCAAATATAGACTTCAACTCAATTAAAAACGACAGTTATTATCAAATAAACCAGACCAGAACAACTGGAAACCACCAAGATAATTTTATAAATGTCACATCCACCAGCTGGAGTACCCATGATACACACCAGATGGCGCTCTTCCGCACTCCTTTGCTTTCCTATTATGAACTGCATTTCCCATAACCCAATGCCTGGACTCATTATGTTTGATCACTTACTGTACACCTGTGTCTCATTTTCTTGTTAGTGTCTCTTTATCCTGCCTATTTAAGCTCTATGTTTTCAGTCATTCTTTGCAAAGTCTTGTATGCGTCAAAATGCATTTCTGAGCGCTAGTGATGTATGTCATGTTGTCTTTTCAGAGAAATTCAGTAATCGGTGTATCACTAGTATATATCACTGTATGTGAATGTGCTGTATTTATGCAGGTACTTGTATATCCAACTTTATATAATGAGGTGGGCGATAATATATGACACTTCGCAAGGAAATAAACAAAAAGGAGTCAGTTGAGATGTGCTTTAGAGTACATGTCTACAGTAAATCTCTCCTCAGAAGTGTGTTTCCTCTGGTTCAGATGGAGGATGATGTTTCCCTCAGGCGCTCAAGAGAGAGATGAAGATATGAAGGATATAAAAGCGTTAATGATGCATGATCCTCATCTTGTTAATGGGAGGGTTATTAAGAGTAATTATCTCGGATAGAAAGAGAGATCATTCCTGAGAGCTTGAGAAAATCTGTCCCTATGATCTTGGCTGATCCAAACACAAGACATGAGAGGAGGAAAGCTGGTTTAAAGCGCCCCGTTCTTGATGCGAGACAGCAGAAGCTGGATTCAACAAACATTTCCAAGATTCAAATTCTGCTTTACAACTTATTTTTTTTTAAAGTTAAGAACACGGTATTTGTATTTCGGGAAATACTTCAAATTTTTCTTTTCTTGCGCTTCCTAAGATTTTCTTTCCTAAAAAAGAATGTCCCAGGTTTAATTTGTTAGCACTAGTTAGTTATATTAATATCCAATGTCAGTTCATTTTAACTAATCTAAACATAATTTAAAGCATTTATTAATCTCAGTTAATGTTAATTTGAACGTTTACATTATTAAAATAAAAATCACATCTGTTAAGATTATTTAATGGACCTGAGCCCTTGTTTTATTATTATTATTATTATTATTAATAATAATAATAATAATAATAAATGAGTCTATTATAACCTCTAAATATAACCTCATACCATATGACCATAAAACATCAAAGACTCTCATTGAATTCTTAGGGGGAAAATATGATGTTCTCAAGCAAATATCTTTCTATGCTGCAACTTTAGATTGATGTTACATAATAAAGGTGTCCACTGCATCTGACTTCAGGTCTACACACACACACAGACACACACACAATATTCAACACTCATAAGCTCTAATGAGACAAAGTTAAGAAGTAAAACTATATGATGCAAACTGACAAAACCTCCTACACCTCACCTCATTACTAACCCACAGAGAGAGAGAGAGAGAGAGAGAGAGAGAGAGAGACACTAAGAGAGACTGAGAGAGAGACTGAGAAGACACACTTCATTGCCTTCGTCCAATTAAATGTCTTGAATTGGATGGAGGGCTGGTGACCACACACATAATTGATGCCACTGTGTGTGTGTGTGTGTGTGTGCGTTTCATGTCTTCCTCAATTTCATTCAGATCGATTTATCAGTGCACGCTTTCTCTGCATGTATGTGAGTTTTTCTGTAATGAAATCTACACCTAGTACACAATACATAATTTAATAAAAAAAATATATATATTAATTGTTTTATTGTTTTATTAATTGTTTTATTGTTTTTATTTTTCGTCTTACAATGAATCCACTCAACTCATCCATGACTTTAGTCTGAGGCTGGGTTATTATCGTTTACTAGAACAGAAACCAAAAACAAAACTTGTTTCATTTCAGCTAAATTCTCATTTTCATTCAATTTAACTTCAAGTTGTAAAAACTAAATTAATAACTAAAAGTAGATAAAGTAAAACTAACATAATAAAAATGTATAAAAACTGTCAGACATTTTTAGTAATAGGCATTTTTTTTAAAAGCCTTACAAAACTAATAAAGATTATAAGGAACACCATACTAATACTGTGTTTGACCCCCTTTCGCCTTCAGAACTGCCTTAATTCTACGTGGCATTGATTCAACAAGGTGCTGAAAGCATTCTTTAGAAATGTTGGCCCATATTGATAGGATAGCATCTTGCAGTTGATGGAGATTTGTGGGATGCACATCCAGGGCACGAAGCTCCCGTTCCACCACATCCCAAAGATGCTCTATTGGGTTGAGATCTGGTGACTGTGGGGGCCATTTTAGTACAGTGAACTCATTGTCATGTTCAAGAAACCAATTTGAAATGATTCGAGCTTTGTGACATGGTGCATTATCCTGCTGGAAGTAGCCATCAGAGGATGGGTACATGGTGGCCATAAAGGGATGGACATGGTCAGAAACAATGCTCAGGTAGGCCATGGCATTTAAACGTTGCCCAATTGGCATTAAGAGGCCTAAAGTGTGCCAAGAAAACATCCCCCACACCATTACACCACCACCACCAGCCTGCACAGTGGTAACAAGGCATGATGGATCCATGTTCTTGTTCTGTTTACGCCAAATTCTGACTCTACCATCTGAATGTCTCAACAGAAATCGAGACTCATCAGACCAGGCAACATTTTTCCAGTCTGCAACTGTCCAATGTTGGTGAGCTCTTGCAAATTGTAGCCTCTTTTTCCTATTTGTAGTGGAGATGAGTGGTACCCGGTGGGGTCTTCTGCTGTTGTAGCCCATCCGCCTCAAGGTTGTGCGTGTTGTGGCTTCACAAATGCTTTGCTGCATACCTCGGTTGTAACGAGTGGTTATTTCAGTCAAAGTTGCTCTTCTATCAGCTTGAATCAGTCGGCCCATTCTCCTCTGACCTCTAGCATCAACAAGGCATTTTCGCCCACAGGACTGCCGCATACTGGATGTTTTTCCCTTTTCACACCATTCTTTGTAAACCCTAGAAATGGTTGTGCGTGAAAAACCCAGTAACTGAGCAGATTGTGAAATACTCAGACCGGCCCGTCTGGCACCAACAACCATGCCACGCTCAAAATTGCTTAAATCACCTTTCTTTCCCATTCTGACATTCAGTTTGGAGTTCAGGAGATTGTCTTGACCAGGACCACACCCCTAAATGCATTGAAGCAACTGCCATGTGATTGGTTGATTAGATAATTGCATTAATGAGAAATTGAACAGGTGTTCCTAATAATCCTTTAGGTGAGTGTATACTTATCTGGTACAGAAATGTTTTGCTTTAAAAACAACTGTATATTTTGTATTCAGACGATTTGTAACTTAAGTATCTTTTTCGGGACTGTATATAATACAACTGAATGACAGCAAATGAGATCGACACATGTTGAAATTAGCCAAAATAAGCAAGCAAGAATCATTCAAACGCTGCAGGACGACACACACACACACACACTGTGAAGTATGAGCAATAGTGAAAGTGATGCTTGTCTTAAACTGCACTAACAAGGAGCAGAATTGATCTGTGACTATAGTTGACACAGGAAGAGATTTCACACACTCAGCTGAAAGGAGGAGACGTTCACTAAACACACACGTGTCAGGAGACGTTCACTAAACACACACGGGTCAGGAGACATTCACTAAACACACACACGTGTCAGGAGGCGTTTGGGACGTCCAGCTCTAATGGCGGCCGGCGTGACTGAGGGAGAAAAGCAATTGACTGATCAGCGTCCTTTCTCACGGGACCACTGACCCATGAATCTTTCATCAGAGCCCGATATACCTGTGTGTGTGTGTGTGTGTTCACCTGCACTCTGTCATCACTGCTGCACTTGAGCTACTAACTCCTCATGACTTAAATCAGTTCAACTACAGTCACACTAGGAGTTAACTACAACAAGCTAACACAAAGTTGCCACATTAAAAATACTACAAACACACACACGCACGCACACACACATTAATTTGACACTTTAAAAACATTACCAAAATCTTACAGATCTAAAACTTTTTAATAATTTAATTCGTTTATCCAGGGTTTATTCATATATTAAAAATTAAATGAAAATATGAATTAAAATGTATTGACTCATGAATATAGGAATTATTTTTATTTAATTTAATGAGCTTATATAATTCAATATCAATATTTTATCTTGCTTATACAAATCAATTATATAATATTAATAAAATATATATATAATTGAATATATGTGTGTGTGTGTTTAATTATTAGTAAAAACAATATACATTTTTATTTTTATTTTTAAATGCAACTATATTATGTATTACTTAGAAATAAAATAAAAAATTATAAATGATAAAAAAAGAAAATGCTTAGTGATAAGCCACAGTAAAATACTAAATAATTGCATTGTATGTTTTAATACTAATTAACTATTTTAAAAAAAGAAAACAATATCGAAACAGGGTTAAACTATTGAGTGACGAATGTGTGAATTGAAAACAAATCTTCTAAATGCAAAAAAAAGAAAAGTGACAATGCACTTTTGAATATTAGATTCTGATTGGTTGACAGGCATGTAATGGTGTAAGTCGATGAATTATCAGTATATAATGATCTATGAAGCACTTCTCAAACACTCATTTAGTGCCTGAAAGTAACTTACACACTATTAGCAGAGATTAGAACAAGACAAAGACACTGATCATGCAAAATGATAATAAAAAAAAACATTTCTTTTGGACGTGACATTTTCAAACTATAACTGCGTATGCGGTTTCTATGGAAACTTGAAGAAATGGACACTTTATGTCCTAAAGTCTCACTGCCACATGCTGGAGAACTAGTTAGTGAGTGCAAAATACTGCTGAGCCACCGAAACATGCAGTTAAGTAGGTGGCATCACTACTTCAGGTTTGCATCACTCGGAAACAGAAACAGGTGGAAGTAGAGCGACGGAAAGAAAGAGGAGGAGGAAAGCCGGAGAAATGGAAGGGTGATCGATCGGAGGACTTTAGTGAGAGTAGCGTGAGGAGTTGTCGGGTCTCGGCGGAGGCGTGAGGCGTGAGATTGATGCGCGCATTACCAGCTTCAGACCTGAATGAACCTCCACACATCAGATGGTCTCCGCCAGCTGTTCCCACCTCCAAACTCTCACCCCGCGCCGGTTACGTGCGGGGGTGCTCCGGGTTCGGGACACGCTGGAGTGTGGAGAGCTTTATGAAGAGGAAAAACGAATCAATCTCGGCTCGAGATGATCCAGAAATCAATGGAGCTCGGCGTCTTCGGCGGGGATTTGAGCAGATGCACATCTATTAGGCCAATCTCCTCGCGCAATTTTCCAAAGCTTTTAGAGTTTAAGGAGCGCGGCGCTCGCGTCCTCGGGGCTCCATCGGAGGAACGCATAAAAGTCAGCGAACGCCCGGACGGGACCCCGGCTCAAACATCAAGAGCCCCAGCTGTGAGGCCCCCGAGGGATGGAGCGCTTTAGAGACGAGGACACTAAATGCTGAGGCGGCAGGAGAGCCAGAGAGAGCTGTGAAACACACATTAGAGGAAGAGAGAGAAATTCAAAGAATTTCGTGAGAATGTTCCTATAGGTGCAATTCTTGGAACATTCTCAGATGTTTTCTTAAAGGGATAGTTCACCCAAAAATGAAAATTAGCTCACGATGGCCTCAAGCCATCCTAGGTGTTTATGACTTTCTTCTTTCAGACGAATACAATCAGAGTTATATTAAAAAAATGTCCTGGATCTTCCAAGCTTTATAATGGGAGTGAATGGGTGTATGTCTTTGGAAGTGCATTCATCCATGATAAAAGTCCTCGACACGGCTCTGGCGGGTTAATAAAGGCCTTGTGAAGTGAAGCGATGCGCTCGTGTAAGAAAAATATCCTTATTTATAACTTTATCAACTAAAATAACTTTTTTTATAGAAGTCGACTTACGCCAAAAGAGTGTGATTGTGTTCGTCTGAGAGAAGAAAGTCATAGACACCTAGGATGGCTTCAGGGCGAGTAAATCATGGGATCATTTTCATTTTGGGTGAACTGTCCCTTTAAGAACATCTTGTTTTTCCTTAATTAAATGACAGGCTTTGGTGTTTGTATGATGGTTCTTGCCAAAGGCTCGGTGATGAATAATTAATTTGAAACAACCCAATATATTCATTAAACTTATCCATCTTACCTTTGGGAATTTAAGACAAGTTGGAGGTTATCTGAACTTTATTTTTTAAAGAAGATTCTTTTTAAGAATTGTAATTCTTCTTAAATTTTGTATAAAGTACTACTTTTGGGCATACAAAATATTATTTAAAAAAATGTTCTTGTTAGAACACACACATACATATATATATATATATATATTAGTGCTGGGCAATGATTAATAGCATCCAAAATAAAAGTTAGTGTTTACACAATATATGTGTGTGTACTGTGTATAATTTTGTATATATATATATATAAATACACACATATATACATGTATACATTTAAGGAATATTTGCATTAATATACTGTATATTTATACATAGTTTATATTATATATAAATATAAATATTTTATATATAAAAAACAATTTTTTCATAAATGTACACATGCATGTGTGTGTGTGTTTATATATACAAAATAATTATACACAGTACACACACATATTTTATGTAAACACTTATTTTGGATGCGATTATATATATATATCATTTTCGAATTTATGGAATATATGAATGCATATATTTAAAGTAATATATTATAATGATAATATTATATGAAAAACATGTATTATAATATATATATATATATATATATATATATATATATATATAAATTATATATTTTTTCACTCATTTACTTTAATTAAAAACTAATTAAAAAACATTTAAAAAGTGAACTGCATAGTGATAGAGAGCAGTAAAATACTAAATAATTATATTACACAATTATGTTTCCATGCAAAAAAAAAAAAACATCACAGGGAAAACTATTGAGTGAAAAATCTGTGAATTGAAAACGAACCATCCAAATGCATGATTAAAAGGAAACACAAATGACACAAAATGTGTCAAACATTCTTAAGAAAAAAAAAAGTTAAGATTAGTTTGTATTCCCAAAAATACTTAAGAAAAAAATAAGCAAATCTTTAACCAGTTACCAGGAATTTTATTGTTAGGATTTTGAGTTTGAGTCATACGTCTTTGAGACTGCTTTCTAGGCAACACACAGACACACAAAAACAGATTTCAGCAAAATATCATAATTACTTCATACTATAACTTCACTTTCATCATAAACAGAAACAAGAATCCCACATGAATCCATCAGAGGCTGTTAATCTCTCAGCATTACACTAGTTTAATTAGACACTGAAGTGACGCTCTTCAAACTGTTCAATCACGTCTCTCCGTGACATTTGCTGTAATCCGTCATTCATGCCATTAAAAAATGAGCAACAAAACGCAGTGCTTGATTTCAGGGCCGCACACGGATTCTGCAGGAATCTTCACGGAATCCTGGCTGGATTTAGACGGGAAAGACTGAAATGTCAAGAAGCAGGTGGGCATCTGATGACTTTCAGCAGAAACGGGAATGATTTCATGATTAAGTGCCTATCTAAGACTGATAGAGGACGGATCACCGAAACTAGCCTCGCTTTTTAACATCCTCCGAGCTCCTGCTGTTTATAGCAGATGGAATGTAACATAAAACGTAATATAACGTAACATAACAACATAAAACAACATAAAACATAACATAATGTAATACAACATAACAACGTAACAATGTAACTTAACATAACGTAACAATGTAACTTAACGTAACGTAACAAAACACCACAGCATAACGTAAACTAACAAAGCAAAAAAACGCAACAATGTAACTTAACGTAATGTAACAAAACGTAATATGACATAACGTAACATAACAATGCAACATAACGTTACACAGCATAACACAACATAACGTAACACAACATAACGTAACATAACAATGCAACATAACGTAACACAACATAACGTAACACAACATAACGTAACGTAACATAACAATGCAACATAACGTAACATAACATAAAACACAACATAACCTAACAAAACAAAAAAACGCAACAATGTAACTTAACATAACAAAACGTAATATAACATAACGTAACATATAACATAACGCAACACAACATAACACAACATAACGTAACATAACATAACACAACATAACGTAATGCAACATAACGCAACACAACACATCACAACACAACATAACGTAACATATAACATAACGTAACACAACATAACGATGCAACATAACGTACATAACATGATGTAACAATGTAACATAACATAAAACAACATACACTCACCTAAAGGATTATTAGGAACACCTGTTCAATTTCTCATTAATGCAATTATCTAATCAACCAATCACATGGCACTTGCTTCAATGCATTTAGGGGTGTGGTCCTGGTCAAGGCAATCTCCTGAACTCCAAACTGAATGTCAGAATGGGAAAGAAAGGTGATTTAAGCAATTTTGAGCGTGGCATGGTTGTTGGTACCAGACGGGCCGGTCTGAGTATTTCACAATCTGCTCAGTTACTGGGATTTTCACGCACAACCATTTCTAGGGTTTACAAATAATGGTGTGAAAAGGGAAAATCATCCAGTGTGCGACAGTCCTGTGGGCGAAAATGCCTTGTTGATGCCAGAGGTCAGAGGAGAATGGGCCAACTGATTCAAGCTGATAGAAGAGCAACTTTGACTGAAATAACCACTCGTTACAACCGAGGTATGCAGCAAAGCATTTGTGAAGCCACAACACGCACAACCCTGAGGCGGATGGGCTACAACAGCAGAAGACCCCACCGGGTACCACTCATCTCCACTACAAATAGGAAAAAGAGGCTACAATTTGCAAGAGCTCACCAAAATTGGACAGTTGAAGACTGGAAAAATGTTGCCTGGTCTGATGAGTCTCGATTTCTGTTGAGACATTCAGATGGTAGAGTCAGAATTTGGCGTAAACAGAATGAGAACATGGATCCATCATGCCTTGTTACCACTGTGCAGGCTGGTGGTGGTGGTGTAATGGTGTGGGGGATGTTTTCTTGGCACACTTTAGGCCCCTTAGTGCCAATTGGGCATCGTTTAAATGCCACGGCCTACCTGAGCATTGTTTCTGACCATGTCCATCCCTTTATGGCCACCATGTACCCATCCTCTGATGGCTACTTCCAGCAGGATAATGCACCATGTCACAAAGCTCGAATCATTTCAAATTGGTTTCTTGAACATGACAATGAGTTCACTGTACTAAAATGGCCCCCACAGTCACCAGATCTCAACCCAATAGAGCATCTTTGGGATGTGGTGGAACGGGAGCTTCGTGCCCTGGATGTGCATCCCACAAATCTCCATCAACTGCAAGATGCTATCCTATCAATATGGGCCAACATTTCTAAAGAATGCTTTCAGCACCTTGTTGAATCAATGCCACGTAGAATTAAGGCAGTTCTGAAGGCGAAAGGGGGTCAAACACAGTTTTAGTATGGTGTTCCTAATAATCATTTAGGTGAGTGTATAACATAACAACAGAAAACATAACTTATAACATAAAACGTAACATTTAACCACACACACACACTGAAACACAACACTGAAATTATATAATGGCATATTATGGAAAAATAGTATTAAATGCATACATATATCTACAGATGTATACTATTAATCATCTATATATAGATATACATTAATACAACTATATATTTTTTTAATTTGATTAGTCACCTATAAACATTGAGAAATATTCATTATGTTGTACCTTTTTACCTCAGATTTTTCAAAATCATAAGTTTTATTTCCACGTGTATTTCTTTTTCAGATTTAAATAAAATGCAATAAAATGTACATTTTTTAATACATTTAATTGAATAAATTAAACAAAAAAAGTACAAATGTATAACAGTGAAGATCTGCAGTATTTGTAGGTGACTAATCAAATGTATATAATAAAATTGAATGGCGGAAAAATATGAAATGGTATAATAATAATATATTAATATTAATCTAACAAATTTTTTGTTCATCATAAATAGCAGGCACACTATAAGACCGGCATTATTTGGGAATTGGATCTCAGTGACTCTCGGCCGTCGCATTATGAAACCCACATCGGTGGACCACTAATTAAACAACAACCCTGATCTGTGGAGAGAGAAATCAAACATGAAGATGATCCATATATCACTGGTGAGGTGACGACAGGACCAGTGAGTGTGTGTGTGTGTGTTCAGAAGACATTAGGCCGAACGGTTCCTCTGGGAGAGACCTGGACACACTTTTCCCTCCCAACATACCATGAATGTGTCAGAGTGTATGAGTCCAGCTCCAGTTAATAGCGCTCTAATGCATGTAATGAGAGATCCTGAGCGCATTACATCCACAGTTACAGCACTTAAAGGCCTCGTCCCACGACCAATCAATTCTGCCTTCATCTGCGGAGAGAGAAGAGTTCATCGGACCACCGAAACACGACTCAAACTTCCGGAAGAGCGTTTATTGAAGCTAAACTGCAGTATTAGTGAGCTTTACGGATACAGACATCATAAAGACCACCTGAAGCTCTCTGTGACTCTGAAACTCCTCCGCTATAGCCGTCTCAGACGGGTTCAGTCTCTCGCTTTTCCCCATTCATCCATAAACACTCATAACGGACACAGTGATGTCTTAGACAGCATTCAATAGGCTCCTGGAGGAGGCGGCACCTGGTGTCACTGACTTAAGCGCTCAAACTATTGTGTTTGGTAAGAATCAATCAGTGCTTTTCAGAGTAATTCGGTTCTATTCACAAAGGAGCAGGGATTCAATCTTAAAATGGAAATGCGACTTTGCTGGGAGGAGCGTCGAGGGAGGAGACAGACGGTGCGGGAGTGATGGAGCCGCCGACAGAATCATCGTAATCTTCGCGTGGGATTTTATGGCCAAACGGCTTCACTGTTGATCACGGTGGCCGTTCCCTCTGTGATCGGTGGATTCATTGGTTGCAGCTTTTAGAAACCTGTGCACGACTGGGAGGCATTGCTGGGGAAAGGACGGGACAGGGACACATTGCTCGCTGTAATAAATTGACATTATGGAAGGAAATAAACACGGCTATTATCATTTCCCAATTTTGTGAAAACTAAATGTAGCAGTGGAGGAATATTATTGCAGTGAAATACAAACAAAAAAATATGAATGTGCACTAACATGAAAGAAAACACAAAATTATAAAAGTATATAATTAATAAAACTATATATATATATATATATATATATATATATATAAATAAAGAACAGCATTTATTTAAAATATATTTTTTTCTAACATTATACATGTCTTTACTGTAACTTTTGATCAATTTAAGTAATCCTTGATGAATAAAAGTATTGATTTATTTTATTTATTTATTATTTATTTGTATAAATATGCAACAGGTTTATATATTATTTACAATTAATATCGGATATTCTAACTTAAATTAACAAACTGATTTATAAAACTATTTTCAATGAATATTCAATATCCTGCTTTATATTAACTTTATATTGATTATTAATATTATTTTTTAGAAATATTATATCTTTTTTGTATAATATTATTTTCAATTAATATATAGGATATTCTAATTTGAATTAATATATTGATTTATACTAATTATCATATAAATATTACATCTACACAATGTTATTGTGTTATATTACTTTCAATTAATATTTGATATTCTGATTGAATAAACCAGAGCCTGATTTTAGACTATCAGAAGACTTTTGAGAGAACACGTGAGGTTGAAACGACCATCAAACTTTAGGAGTTTACACTGTTTTTAAGAGGATCCTACTTTTCCACAATGCTTTTACTCTAGTAAATCGGCACAGGTGTCATCACGGCTCATTTCTCAAGTGGAGAAGCTTCTGTTTGGAAGATTCAGGAGAGATTTACAGAAAAAACTGCTAAATCTGACCACTTATTGGCAAAGAAACTTCAAAAAAAAAAAAAGCCACAGTCCTGTTATCACAACTTATCTGCTAAAGCGAATCCTGGAGAAGACACCCGGCTGGAAAAAGCCAATTTTTCATTTACCCCGCACCAGAAAACACGAAAGTCTCCGACCGCCTTCTGTGTCAATTCGGCAATCACAGCCTGTTTGTGCCATTACGTGAGTGAATCACGAGCGTTTTCCCCGGCTCTGCGTGAGCGTGAACCAGCGATTGGAGGTAAAGAGATCTGATCCTAATGCTCTTCCCTTCCTCGAGCTCGTCTAAGAGGCTGAGATTTCCCAGCGGAGGAAGAACTGAGTCTTTCCTTCGAGGTAATGACTCTCTCTCTTTAATGACACCGCTGGGGGAGCAAGCGAATAATCAGCTCGAGTTGGGGGGTTGAAGATCCGGTCAGATTCTCCCTCGCTATCCGTCTTTCTCCAGCTCTACCACACGCTGTTGTCCCCGGGATGGTCTAATTGGCACGAGGTGCCCCTCGTCCTCCTGAATCCCTGAATCATTGATGGAGTGGCCCCCGGAGGCCCGGTCCGGTGTCTGGATAATGGAGTAAAGCTACACTCACACCGGGGCTTGCGGGGTTAGATCACATCTCACCTCTGAAGTACTGACCAAACCCAAAGCGTGCCCAAAAAAGGACTGCATTCCTATGCTTTGTTTTTAAACAGTCACATGGTTGTATTCATCATCGTTTACTCATGACATCACCTTCATGTCATTCCAAACAGGCATTCTTCCTTCCGTGGAACACGAAACCAAATCTCGCGGAATTTTAAAAACTTAAGTATATCTAAACCTTTAAATGCAAATCTTCCCCTCTATTACCGCTGTCAATTCTCATTTGTGTTCATGTATAGTCGAAAATACTGCCAGGCTAGACACCATTGGTTTCTTGAGATAAGATTTTGTAAAATTTTGTTTTGGTTGAGTTTTGTTTGGTTTTGACATTTAGGAGCTGTTTAGACGACACCGTTTTCAACTAAAAACGTAAAACTTTGAATGCGTTTTGGCCGTTTGTTAACACGACAACGGCGTTTTTGGTGCCTGAAAACGCAAGTTTTTGAAAACAACAAAAATCGTGAATCTCTGAAGACGATGACGTCATGCACATGCGTATTACGTGTTCAGATTATAGTGTTTCATTGCCATCCACTGGCCTGGCAGCAGAATACAGCGTATTTATTTGTTTTCGCGGATCCGTGTAAATGAGGATCGTTTTGACAATGTCTGTACGCGGGAAAACTCAAAGGAAAAACTATATCATTGTTGTGTAAACATACCTTTAGTTCCAGTTTCCCCGCTCTGTTTAGTTTTCTTGGTAACCCATTACTCCCCCCGTTTGTTTCTATGGTTACTCTTTGATTCATTGATTATGTTCACATGTTCCTGATCTAATTTCCTTTAGTTCCAGTTTCCCAACTCTGTTTAGTTTTCTTTCGTTTCTATAGTTACTCTTTGATTCATTGATTATGTTCACCTGTTCCTGATGCAGTTTCCTTTTTGTATCATTTGTATATATTCCCCTGTGTTTTAGGGCACGTTTACATGACAACAATGTACTAAAAACGGAAGTTTTTTCCTGTGCGATTTTCGCGTACAGACGACAACTTTGTCAAAACGATCCACACGGATCCACGAAAAATTACAAAAAACGCTGTATTATTAATGCCAGGCCAGTAGGCGATGTTTCTTTGTAAAGAAACACTACGCGCCTACAGACTGAACACGTAGTACGCATGCGCATCACAAATTCACATTTCTTTTGTTTACATGAAGTTGATAACAGTATTGTTTTTATAAAAAAAAAACACTTTGAAAACATGATTTCAAAAGTTTGCATTTTCAAACCCCCAAAAACGACATTGTCGTGTAAATGAACGGCCAAAGTGCATAAAAAGTTTTCAGTTTTTAGTTGAAATTCAGTTTTTAAGTGACTTGTTCGTTTCTCATTTATAAATAGGGTGGTTTTTGTTCCTGTTATTATTCTAGTGTATTTAATTTGAATAAAAACTGTTATTTAATTCTTCGTCTTCTTCGTGTGCTGATATCACCAAACTCTAGATTGGGTCTTTTTCTTACAAAAAACTATTGCACGAAGAAGTCCAATAACAAAGAGCACTAAAAGTAGTGAAAATAAAATTAGTGCAGTAAAATGCAAACAAAAAGCACATGCATTTAAACGCAATCTCAAATATATAATATATGTAGCTTAAATTTGGGGTCTGTTGTTTTCGGTAATTCAAATAAAGCTGAAATAAAATAAAATGTCAGATGAAAAACTTCAATTTATTGATTTCAGTTTAAGCTTTTTAAGTTTAAGTACTAAAAGTACTAAAACAAACTGACATAATAAATGACTAATATATAGTAAAATTAATAAAACCTAATAAAATGATAAAAGCACATAAGAAAAGTAGTAAAATTTAAACTAAATTAAAAATAAAAATACAAAAATTAAAAGTAATTCAAAATATACCTAAATACTATAAATTATAATAACAAAAAACTGATACTTATTCTTGTATTATAGTATGTTTGTCTTATTTTTCAGGTAAAATGAAAAAGAAAATCAATAAAACAAGATAAATTACATTAAGAAGCAAGACTGCATACATTTTAAGACTTGTTTTCAGATTGTGTCTTTAATGCAAGTGTATTTTGTCTTACTGAACTGGCATTCTTTTGTTTGTTAGAAGTAAAACTAATGAAAAAAATCTGTCAGTGCAGGAAAACAAAATACACTTATATTCACTAATATCTTATGCAGAGATGATTCTCAAGCAGATTCATCTTGTTTCAAGGATACTGAGCCTGCAAAACAAGTTAAAAAGAAAAAAAAAATCTTTTTTTTTTTGCAGTGTTGTGACTAGCGACAAGAATTGAATCAAACTGGAGTTTTTTTGCAGATAAAACGGCATGAGTGAAAGACGAGACCTGCAGTCCCGAGCAAACCACTTAACCCTAGATTATCAACAAATTCATCAAAACTTGACAAAATAACATCTAACCTGATGTTTCCCATGTAGAAGAACACAGCAAAGTCGAATGCTAAAAACTTAATACATTGCTTCATACATGTGGATGCTGTTTAGAAAGAAATATTGCATTTAAATAACAGATTAGCATCCATAAATGCAACAAAAAAAGTTTGACCAAAACTTTCTGGAGTGTCCCGAAAGATGAGTGGCGCCAGCATAAAAAGTGTTGTTTATTACCCAAGGTTAATTAGCATTCATAACTAGATGACAAGGCTATTGAATGGCATGACTGTTTATGAACGGTGTTTGTCCGGACGAGCACAAACGTTGCCACGGATTTCTTTTATCTGCTGATGAGCTTCGGATGGCTGTCAGTGACGGTGACGTGTGATCAAAGCTCTGGCGTCCCGGACGGATAAACTCCCGCGCGCGCACCACTCCACCCGCGCCACAGAAGGAATAATTACGCGGGGCTTTGTACGGCGGAGCGCCGGCACAGACGCCGAGAGCTCTTTGCAGTCCGCCGGAGTATAGAGGAAAGGGCAGCGTCCTGGTGAAGTAATTAACCAGCGCCGCTTGTCTCACATGACAGAGTCCATTATGTTCATGTCGGGCCATGGGGAAACCGCGGACACGCAAACCGGCTCCGCCGCGCAGATTAGAAGGAAAAAAAAGGAAAAAAACGAGAGAAAAAAAAGAAGAAGATTCAACAACGCGGCAAAAGCAGCAGCTATTGATCCATCACACACACACACACACACACAGAGAGAGATAGTTTCTGAGAGGAAAAACAGCATTAAATCACTATGAGTGGATACAAATCACAGCAGGAAGGTCTGGATGGGCTCATCGACATTTAATAGAGGCGTTTATTGATATTCCTCAAACATTCTGGTCAGAGTTTGTTTTGAAGCCCAAAGACAAAATATGAAACCACTGCAATTCATTTAAAGCTTCTGAGCCATAGCACCACCAAACTGAAGTGCCAAAATAATGATTTACACACTCAATATTCTGTCTTACATCCATTTACACTGCCGTACAAAGGTTTGGGGTCAGTACGATGTTTTATAATGTTGCAAATGATTTTGGTTTCAAACAAATGCTGTTCTTTTGAACTTCATATTCATCGAAGAATCCTGAAGAAAAGGTTTCTACAATAACATATGAATCAGCACAACTGTTTTCAACATTGATAATAATAATGAATGACATTTGAGCATTTGAGCATCAGATCTGATTTCTGAAGGATCGTGTGACACTGAAGACTGGAGTAATGATGCTGGAAATGCAGATTTTACATTACAGGAATAAATTACATTTTAACATATACTCACATATTTTAAATTGTAATCATATTTAACAATATTACTATTTTTACTGTATTTTTAATTCAAATAAATGCAGCCTTGATGAGCCGAAGAGACTTCTTACCCCAATGTTTCGAACGCTAACGTTTTGATTCTCATACAGAAGACAAAATGCAAGTGATATTAAAGTAGGAACATTTGTTTTGGTTTAGACTCTTTTTTTTTAATGAAATGCAGAATCAGAGCTCCTTTTTATTTCTTGTCACGACCGTTGATTTTCTGTCGGTTATCCGCGAGAATCAACACACAGCGTGAAACCATCTTTACAGTGACTATAGACGGTTAAACAGAACAAGAAATAAAAGACATTGGGCCCTATTTTAACGATCTGAAACGCAAGTGTCAAAGCGCAAAGCGCAAGTAACTTTGTGGGCGGATCCCGGCGCTGTTGCTATTTTCCCGGCGGGATAAATGCCTCTTGCGCCTGGCGCAAATCTAAAAGAGGTTGGTCTGAAGTAGCTTCATTATTCATAGGTGTGGTTTGGGCGTAACGTGGAATAAACCAATCAGAGCGTCATCTCACATTCCCTTTAAGAGCAGGTGCGCATGTTGCATGGCGGATTGCTATTATAACGGCGGATTCACCAGGCGCGCGTCAGGAGCGGTTCACAGCCGAGGAGACCGACGTTCTTGTCAGGACCGTGAAAGACAGAGAAGTGACGTTGTATTGCGTGTTTTGCGTGCACCTGTAAACTATGGCATAAACCCTCATGCAGTAACACCCTCAGACGGCACTGTTTATTGACTGTCTGAAGTAGAATGCATGCAGAAATAACAAGAAATTCAACGTTCAAATCAGACTTATCTATCTATCTATCTATCTATCTATCTATCTATCTATCTATCTATCTATCTATCTATCTATCTATCTATCTATCTATCTATCTATCCATCTATCTATCTATCGTGGGTGGGTTTCTCCCATCCCCATACAAATCAGCGTCGGTTAAACAGGCGTGGGAGGAAAAAAAACTAAATTTTCATGGACACCACAATGATTTCCCTCATGTGTTAATATTTTTCCTTGTTATAATGTATGATTTGCAAAAATAAAAACTGCTGCATCTGTGTTGATGAGATAATCAAAGTGTATGCGCGTTGTGCACCCGCTACATTATGGCCAAGCATGCGCGCTTAAAATAGCATAATGAACAACGCGCAACGCGCCACTGACTTTAGACTAGGTTTTTTCTGGTCAGTGGCGCAATTGTTTTATAGAACAGCAAAATAGCATGAGGGAAAGTTTGCGCCGGAACACGCCTCCTCTTTGCGCTGAACCGCCCCGGGGAGCGCAAGTGTATTTCTTAGTTAACCGACGTGCGTCTGTGGAGGGAAAAGTCCGCTTTGCGCGGGTGCAAAATAGGAATGATACATGCGTCAGTGTACAAAGTCATTTGCGCCGAGTGCAAGATAGAGCCCTTAGTATGCAAATAAATGTGAGAAAGAAACCCTATTGTGACTCAGAATGTAAATATTATTATGACATCACAGCTGTTGATAATGCTGAACATTCTATCAATGGAAGTGAGATTTTCACTTTGGAATCTTAAATGTATTCAAAATTCTGATCAACCAATCGTATTTTAGTCTCCGGGATAAGATCAGGACTATGGTTGTTTGACAGGAATATTGTCAGAAACACAATATAATCATAAGGACACATCTAACATGATTTATCCTATAGCAGAATATCAATATAACCCTCATCAATATATTGCACAGCCTTACAGTTTTTGACATTTCTGATCAACTTTTAATAATCGCTAAACTGTCAGATTTTATAAATGCTTCAAGTGTTTAATTATTTTGATGGTGTTAAACATCTAATTATACTCAATTATCATAATAAACCGCAATTTGTAATTATGATATTCCATTTACCTAAACAGAGAATGCATAAATGTGTGTGTGTGTGTAATAAATAATGCATGTAAAAGTTTTTATGCTTTAGAAGCTGTTCAGATCTTTATATTGTAGAAAAGTTCAGAAATATAAGATTTTTTTCAAATATATTTTACATAAGTCTCTTGTGCTCACCAAGGCTGCATTTATTTAACCAAAAATACAGTAAAAACTGTAATATTGTGAAATATTATTACAATTCAAAAAAGGTGTTTTCTATGTGAATATATGTTAAAATGTAATTTATTCCTGTGATCAAAGCTGTATTTTCAGCATCATTACTCCAGTCTTCAGTGTCACATGACCCTTCAGAAATCACTATAATTGGAAACATACTTTTTTTTTATTTTTCAGGATTCTTTGATGAAAAGAAAGTAAAAAAAAACCAGCATTTACTTGAGATAAGAATCAGTTGTAACATTATAAATGTCTTCATCACGACACATGGTTCACTTCAGTTTCTCCGGTGTAACTTGCGTAAGCTTTGGGTTTATAATTAATGAGCAAATATGAATAAATGATAAATATTATGATAAATATTTCAATGTTTAACATTCCTCATTTTGTGCATGCATGCCCACAGAGTCAGAGTGAAGCTTTGTGAGTTTGCGCATGAATTGTTCGTCTGCTAACCACGAAAAACCAAATCAAATCTGTAAAGCTGTGTATGACCCCAAAAACACGGTTTCATATGAGATACAGTTCACACACACACACACTCAGTTGTGTCTCTGACAACAGGTAAAATCAAGCAAAAAGCCATTTTCATGTGCAAATCAATGCCGACTTAAACCTAAAGCAACATGAAGGAAACGGAATACAAAATGCGCTCGCAATGAAACATGCGGAGGAATAATGCCACGTCAATAATAAAGTACCGCATAACAGTGAGACAATGCAAGATAAAAGCGTCTGAGCTGCTATCAAACATGCTCAATATTAAACGCGCGCTCTTTGATCGGCGCGTTCATGCAGGAGGAGAGGAGGATTTGTACGGATGAAGACCGTATGAAATATTCATTCACTAAGTGCAGCTGGATCGAGCCCTGCCTGCGAGAGAGACATGCGCTGCTCAGGTCATGAAGAGAGGAGCTCCACGTCACACACACAGATCAACACACACAAAATATGGGCCATCATCATCTATCGTGTTCAGAAGTGAAAATGCATGCGTAACAAAAGCTCACAGAAAGCTTCACCGGACAAAAAACAAAACAAAATTATGCACGTTTGTACTCTTAATTTTACGTTTTTTTTTTTTTTTACTTCGTCAGAATGGTACGAAACTTGGTAAAGGTTTTGGCGCTTGCTGTGTGAACACACAAAAACAAATTCATGGACATGATTTGAACAGGTTAAATGGTCCTGTATAAAATAGTCACACTTGTGCTCCTCACGGTCAGAAACGAGCGCATTGGAAATGAATGAGACGAATTTCCTCTAGTGGAAGCGTTCGGTACTGCGGCCAAACTACATCTGACTGAAAGCTCATTTTTTTAGATATCAACCTCAAATTTGGAACACAACTTGTTTAGATTTATGGCTTTGGTTTTCTGCAGTTTTAGAGTAAAACGTGATTTTGAAAATATATATTTCATATAAAAACAGAAAATAGTATTTTTGTGCATTTTTCATAACAACACATGTCAAATTCTGTCTTTTTTTAAGTTCACTTTTTGAAACTTTTTCACTTCAGCAATAATCTGCGAAGTGTCGACTTTGAAAAGAGATATAACTTATAGGTGCTGTATGCAACTTTTTTACTCTAATAAAGCATCCAAATACCATAATATGTTTGCAGATATTGAGGAAACATGCTAAGTTCACATACGTTGAAAACACACGTTGTTTTACAAGTTCCGTGTTTGCAGTAACGTTTTGTTTTGGTCTGTGTGACCACTGCCAGTTCACCCAATCGTATTTCGACACCCTGGGATGCCAGTTGGCGGGAAACACAGCGTATCGCAGCCTTGGAAACGAGCAAACAAACTGGGTCAGAGATGGCAGATTCCCCACAACCTAAATCCATCTAAAAATCTCTATGAACGATAAAACGCGGATAAGTCAACTCATCAACTTACATTCTGTAAGTCTCCTCGGTTTTGTCGTCAATTGCGCTCGTTCCTGTTGCGTGTGCTCAAACTGGCAACCCGCGTGAGCGTCGAGTCTGAGCAGGAGGGGGCGGCGGAAACAACGATCTCCGATATTTTGAATTTGGACTGCAGTACCGACTTCGACCACTAGCTGTCAATCTTACAGACTGCACCTTTAAGTCTGTGCTCTAAAGAATTCAAGATTTATGACCGTTTAAGTTTAAAAGAAATTTTATTTTCAGGTCTATGCTCAAAAAGTGAATAAATGGATTATAAGTACAGCGTAAATATAGTTTACTAAAAACAATACACAACATTAAATCAAAAAACATTAGCAAACTAAAATATAGTACATTCATTTCATTGACAAAAAATAAAATCAAAAATTCGGTCGCACACACACACACACCTGATCCGAGCATGGAGTTGCTTTCATTTGCGATTCAGCTCCCAGCAAGAGGAGCTACAGATCAATAGAGCAGCAATTATGACCAACACGAGACACAAGCAGCATCATCATAACACACACACACAATAACTGAGAGTCATGCTTAATAAAGCACATCGCATTCAACATAATAAGTGTGCACATGTGGCTGCACACAAACACGAGTGTAAACTGTGTAAAGCGTGTGAGTTACAGTAAGAGCGGATACAGAAGTGATCTACCGTCTGATGAGTGGAGGATCTCCTAAAGATCCAGTAAAGATCCGGAGCGGGACGCCCTCGTTAGACACCACACACTCGCTTCAAACACTACACACACAACAGACGGAGACACACACACACACACACCTGGACGAGAGTTGAGCACCATTCAGAACAAGACATTTATAAATATAAAATGTGTCACGGTTTTCCACAGAAATATGAAGCAGCAAAACTGTTTTGAACACTGATAATAATCATAAATGTTTCTTAATCATATTAGAGTGATTTCTGAAGGATCATGTGACACTGAAGACTGGAGTAATGATGCTGAAAATGCAGCTTTGATCACAGGAATAAATTACATTTTAACACATATTCACATAGAAAACAGTTATTTAAAATTTTAATAATATTTTATAATATTACTGATTTTACTGTATTTTTGATCAAATAAATGCAGCCTTGGTGAGCAGAAGAGACCTCTTATTGACCCCTTTCTTTCAAATAATTTCATTAAATTTCATTTAATAAATTTTATGGCCTATGGGTGAAGCGACACCAATCTCCCAGAAACCTCTAATATATATAATGCACACATTACATTTCATGAATAAAACCCCTTCGTCGTGCGCCTGCTAAATTTCTATTCATTTCATTGTTGTCATCACATCCTAATTCAACATCATGCGATTTACAGTCAAATTCAAATCAGATTAAAATTATGACTTGAAATAGTTATTTCTTAAATGATGAATTTTGCTCAACCCTGGTGTGATTTTGCTGTGAGATCAGAAAATCAACAACAACAAAAAAGCTCTGAAAGTCTTGAGCGCTTTACACTCCATTGGGTTTCTTTAGATTATCAAATTACAGCCACCACACACATACACACACACACTTAAAGTGATCACGACTGAATTATTCAGAGTGTGACATTTACTCTAACAAAGCACAATGGTGATCATGTGACCCGTTAGGCTCCGCCTCCATCATACTGATTATCTCCAGCACTGATTGATTCCTTTGAACCAGTATAATCAAAACATACAACTGGCCAATTAACATATGGAAATGAGCTTTAAGGTTACACACACCGGCACACACACACACACACAAGACTTGTTTTTCTCCACCGCCAGGAATTAGCATCAATATTTATTTTTCTCCTCTCATTTCAACTCATGATCATTTACATGCTAATTGCTGCAATTTTCACAGCGCTACAGCAACTACCTGCCGAGGCCACACACACACACACACACACACACACACACATGCAGAACAACAAAAACTAACTTAACTAATTCCTTGACAGCATTTTATAGAATATAAGTTACATGAATATGTCACACCAAGTCAAAATGGCATTTTTGAGAGGAAAAAGTCACATTTTATCATTACATTCAGAAGAAGATGTAAAATACCAGTAAATAAAAATGTTTATAAACATTATAAAAGTTATGAATGTATTTTAATTTTAGTTCCCCTCACTCCACCATCCTTCAAATATAACATCTTAAACTAACATAATTAGTTTAAACTTGAACTCACACACACACACCTCTCATTTGGCACGAATCCACACTGGTAAAACATATTAAAACAAGATTATTGGAAATACATTTTACAGGAAAATACCGTTTCAGTCTTTTTTTACGTTCACGTATACATCTCGCATGTAATTCACCGTTCCTCGCCATTTCTCTGTAATTATTAGTGAAAGATACTAGCCATCTCTGAGTGAAACGTGTTTTGCCTGCTGTTGATAGCATTATAAAAATATCCCTATGGAATATAAGTCGGAAAATGTTTCAGATACTAAAAACCACGAATTATAGGCTAATACCGTACTACAATAATAAACCCTGGATCTCAGTCAGGACACACACTTTAATCTGACCAGCTGAAGGACTAACACGTGGACACACTGCCGCCTGTCAATCACTCAGAATGCAAAATATTGAACATATTGACCGGACCGTCCGTCCATCCATCCATCCATCCCTCGCTCTCATTCACGTCAGATTAAAATGAACATCTACCCTGACAAAGATCCATAGAGATGGGCATTGATTCTGTCCTGTTAAATACAGCTCTGATTGAAAACCAAACCTGATTACATCATCTGACAGCGAAGCATTTAAAGAGACAGCGCTCCTTTAAAGCAGTTTTCAAAAGACCACCTTCACTACACTGAAAAATAACACTCTAGAAACTGCTTTCACTCAGAAATGACATTCCAATAGAGCTATTGTAGTTTGACTCAGTCACTCCAGTCTCAAAAGTAGGATATCAGCGAAAGATATCAATATTTATGACTTTCTGACATGCATATTTTTAAGCATGTTAATGGAATAGATCACCCCAAAAAAATGAAAATTCTGGTTGTATTTTGGACTTTGGTTCATCTTAGAAAGCTTTTGATTAATAACTAACTGTTAAAAATAAAGGTTTTTAAACTCGGTTTTTAGCGGTGATGTCATATAAAGAACCATTTGGGGTTCCGCAAAGAATCAGTGATCAGTTCTTAAAAGAACCTTTTATCTAAAGAACATCCACTATAAAGAACCTTTAGTGGGATGGGAAGGTTCCATGTAGGGATGTTAAAGGTTCTTCACGGGAACCATCGACGCCAATAATAAAATAAAAATAAAAAAAAAGCAAAGCAAACGTACAATCGGTGGAGAAAACTGAAAGACAGAATATTGACTGACTTCAAAAACACAAAGGGAGTAATATCAGCAGTGTGTGTTCAGATCAACACACACACACACACACACACTATTGGAAGCCTTTTGTTGTGTGGACGCATCACTTCCTGTGAGCGCTTTTGACTTCAGCCAGTGGACTGACACACGGAGAAGAGCGGCTCGCAGAAAACTCAATAACCGGCTCTCAGTAATCGAGTAAAACTGTGGATCAGCTCCAAATCCTAAAGTTCCTTTAACTGGATCTCACAGTATAGCAGGATTCATCCTGTCCATCTTCATATCCCATATACTGTACAATATCATCATCTTATAGCAGAGGCTGAACGCTGACATCCGTTTGATCTGATTCATTACAGTTAACACAAACACATTACATTAACACAATTTCATGTATTATTCATATTAATATAATATCCAATAAATGATACATGATTGGTAATACATTTAATATAAATAATTAAAACAGAGCTATCATATTAAAAACTATTTAATATATAATTTATATCAATATAATATCGATATATCAACAATTATATCAATAAATCAAATAAATTCATTTACATCTAATTTAAAATTATATCAATAATAAATTATACTATATAATTTATATCAATATAATAATCAAAATAAAGCTTTACTGATCACGTTTGATATAATATAATTATAATAATTATATAAAAAAGTTTTAATGTAGATGTAACTGTAGATTCTTAATTTTCACAAAATTAACATTCATTTATATTTATAAACAATAAAACATTATTAATTACAAACATAAAATATTACTAGACACTCAAATATTATAAAAAAAATGATAAAAAACGTAATATACAAAATATCACAAACGATAACAACATCTAAAATATTGCTAAACACTCAAATGGTAGAAACTTAAAAAAATAGTACTATACAATACAATCAAATACATGAAAATATAACAATAACATATCTAAAAGTAATAAATAATACAATAATGCAATATTATAAACGATTATAAATAGAAAATATTACTAAATACGATATTGAAATTATATTATAAATAATTAAAACAAAGATTACATTACAATATTTACTTTATTATCGATATCATATTTAATCAATTATTTATGGGTAACACATTTAATATTATTATAATTATAATAATTCGCGTTCTTGGATTGATCTTAATAATCAGGCCTATAAAAGGCGCAAGATCATATTTGTTGAATATGTACAAACGTGCGACAAAAAACAAAACAGAAAAAAATATATATATTATTTAAATTAAAGTTATGTCTGATATAACAAAATAATACTTAAATATTTGTTTTATTATTATTACTATTTAAAAAAATATATTGATAAATAATAAAACAAACTATAATAAAAAAAAATAACTACTTGTTTTAATGCACAAGACATACATGACAGCATTATAATGCCTCAGCATCATTGTTTCACATTTGGTTTGATTTGAGAGATCAAAAAAATGAACCCAAATCCATTAAAAACGACCCGTGTTCAGATTGTGCTTCACTTACAATGTGCATTAAGAGTCATTTGTTCATGAGTCGTGATCACATTACCATATATTTCCAATAAATCAACCATATGCAATCAGTTCTTCTAAACAAAGCATCCAGCAAGCATTATCCCTCAGCACATACAGCACTGAACTGTGATTGGCCACTTCACATGTCAGTCAGATGACGTCAGCACAGGTTTTCAGTCAGTGTGGGAAGTTCGGATCATTTTACTGACTCGGATCTTTGAGTCTCATTCAGCAAAACGAACAAATCTTTTTTCGAGTCATTTCGTTCATTTCAGCATAATATAAATAAAATGGCATGTTAAATATCCCAACACATATATCCCAAATTATAAGAAAACTAATCATTTATTAATTGATTAGTTGTTGGGTCTTAAGTTCAGGCTATTGCAGTCTGATTATGTTAGTTCACCTCACCTCCTGATCCTTATGGAAGCTTGTTTCCCCCACTGAATAAAAAAAAATTGCGACTTTTTATCTCACAATTGCGAGATATAAAGTCGCAATTCTGAGAAATAAAGTCGCAATTGCGAGAAAAAAATACAGAATTGAGACTTTTTCATCTCACAATTCTGACTTTTTTCTCTCACAATTGTGAGTTTACATCTCGCAATTCTGACTTTATAACAGATAATTGCGAGTTTATATCTCGAGATTCTGACATCTTTTCTCAGAATTGTGAGATATAAACTTGCAATTGCGAGTTATCAGTCCAATTCTAAGGAAAAAAAAAAAACTAACTTTTTTCCCCTCAGAATAGTTTATATCTCGCAATTCTGACTTTACAACACGCAATTGCGACTTTATATCAATCAATTCTGACTTTATATCTCGCAATTGCGACTTTATATCAATCAATTCTGACTTTATATCTCGCAATTGCGACTTTATATCAATCAATTCTGACTTTACAACACGCAATTCTGACTTTATTTCACGCAATTCTGACTTTATATCTCGCAATTCTGACTTTATTTCACGCAATTCTGACATTATATCTCGCAATTCTGACTTTATATCACGCAATTCTGACTTTATATCTCGCAATTCTTACTTTACAACACGCAATTGCGACTTTATATCAATCAATTCTGACTTTATATCTCGCAATTGCGACTTTATATCAATCAATTCTGACTTTATATCTCGCAATTCTGACTTTATATCACGCAATTCTGACTTTATATCTCGCAATTCTGACTTTATATCACGCAATTCTGACTTTATATCTCGCAATTCTGAGAAATAAAGTCAGAATTGCGAGATAAAAAGTCACAATTACCATTTTTTATTTTTTATTCTGTGGCGGAAACAAGCTTCCATAGATCCGAGTTCTTTCCTTTGCAACTTCGAATTTATCAGGTTTGTTCTCCTTCTCTCGTGTCTCGAGACGTTAGTTGTCGACTCGTCAGTGTCTGACTCTGATCTGTCCAAGGGGGTAATCCATCGACCGGAAGTTGAAGCCGGTCGGGTGCCACCATGTTGTAGCAGAACTTCACTTGCGTTAGCATTTCCATTGACTACCATTCATTTTGGCGTCACTTTGACAGCGAATAACTTTACATCTGAGGCGTTTAAAGACTCCATTTGTCCATTATTTATTTCTAAAGAAACACGACAATGTATAAAGGGCTCCATTACCTTCTATGTTACATTATGGCCCCGTAGAAACAGTTTTAGTAAAAATAGGCTAACGATTGCGTCATAACCACTCGACTCTCTGTCGCGCTGTACAGAAATTACCGTACAGACAGGAGGAGAAGCTCGCAGGCAATCGGGGGGACGTCCCGTCAAGGGAGAAGCCCATAGATATAATGAGTCCATAAAAGCAACGGAATACTTACTCCTGCTCACTCATGCCAAAGAACTCTTTGCTCAAGTTCCCCGTCTCTGCAAGATTAACGTTGGCAATTTTCACGCACAGCTACTAGAAGATTAACGTCTGTCAGACAGGTTGCTCACGTCATCAAGCTTAGTTTGAGTCGGTTTGAGTCTGCGCGTCAGGAACGGAAGTGCTCAAAAATCGCTAAAAATGGGCTTCAACTGTCTCAACTGAGTTCCAATGAGATGGCTCTGTCCATTTCTTATACTGTCTATGGATCTGTCTGCTGTGCCGTGCCGTGTGTGATACAGCAGGGCCGGAAAGAGAAATGATCAGTTGATCTTTCGAGTCTCGAGTTCGGGTTCGGCCGGGTCCGAGTCTTTCGTTCTTCCTGTCAGTCCCATAGAGGCTATGCTGTCAGTACCGGAAAGAGGAATGATTAGTTCATTTTCTTCGAGTCTTCGGGTTTGAGTCCTTCGTTCTTTTGTCACGTGACCGCTGGTATCTTACATCAAATACAACATTATTTTCGTATTATTGACTGCGTCTGAATGTATATTGTTTTATATTTAGAAATTAAAATACAAAATATGTGCAATAAACATTATCTGAAAAATAAAAGTTCCATCTTATTATTGTCCCTGTCCGTCTCTTTTCTAAATGTTTCTTGTGCATCTGTGGTGTGTTCTATTATATATAGAGAATAAAGAGAATATAGAGAATATTATATATAAAGAATAAAGCAACACTAAGTAAGATTTTTTACCTTAAAATAATGTTTCCAAAATCGTTTCAGTGGTTCATTAAGTCGTAACAGGGTGAAAGGCACTTCTGGATTCGCTTTGCGGTCCTATATCTGCTATAACAACGCTATGTGAGATTGCCAGATCGGGTCGCATTTCTGTAGTTCTAATGAGACATAAGAAAACTACAAATTTGACTTGCTTTACGTCAAGCGTTTCAATAGTCATTATTTAGTTTTTCTTCGTTTCTGATGTCGCAATACATCATACTTTCATGAAATCATGCAACATACTCTACCTTGTCTGTGGACATCGTCCATTCCAAAGCCGGTGCTGGATAAACAGCGAGCGTGCGTGCGACAGTAGGCTGTGCTAGGCTAAATTATTTACGACAGCGGTAATGGACAATTCCGCTTCCAACCTGTAGGGCGACCGCAGAGGAAAAGTTACTTGGTGTTGCTTTAACTACTATTATATTATACATTAACTACGTGCTTGTTTGTAAAAAGGTTGTGAATTAGTAGGCTATTCAATACGGTGACAAGTCACGTGACAAAAGAACGAAGGACTCAAACCCGAAGACTCGAAAAAAATTAACTAATCATTTCTCTTTCCGGTAATGACAGGAAGAACGAAAGAATCGGACCCGTCCCGAACCCGAAGACTCGGGAGAGATGAACTAATCATTTCTGTTTCCAGTACAGATTCAGAACCCATGTTGCGCAATGCGCATGCGCGGTCAACACAAAATGAACGATTCACTCTCTGAGACAACTCGGTAGTCCCGAGTCATATTAAAGATTCGTTCAAAATGAACGACACATCACTATTTCAGTGTGGACTCAGTTGAGTGAGTGTGAGTAGTTGTGTGTCCTGAGATGGCACAGATATTGATGAGAGTTTGTCGAATCTGTGATTCCAGAGTGAATGATGCTTCTTTAGCAGCAGTGTAAAGGATGAGCGTTTAAAGACATTGCTGTCCGCATCTGATGGAAATGAAATTAAACTTCAGAACGCGAGACGAGGCGCTCGCGCGATCATTAATAAAGCGGGTGAAGGGCTCGAGGAGGTGAAGACCGTCTTCACACACACGTCTCATAAATCACCTCGAGAGACACGCGATTTATGAGCATGCGCGTCTCACGCCTGTCTATCATTTCCCGTTTTCTGTCAGCGTAATTCAGCCCTAAACTGTCCGAAGAGATGAGACACACACCGAGAGAGAGAGAGAGAGAGAGAGACACACACTCTTCAGAAGTCCTCGTGACCCGTGAAGAGACGTTTGTAATGGAGACGCGACGGGTCACTGCTCTCTCGGTCTCTCTGATGGACATCAGTTCACACACACACACACACTGCTGCGCTTTACAGGGGTTGACATGCTACTCTGTCATGAAGCTATCAATTGGTTTAGATAAATGGCAAACAAATAAATAGATAAAGTAAAATAAATCAATAAATAGACAATAAAAAAGTAAAATAAACAAACAAGTAAAATAGTCTAAATCTATACATTTTTTTTAAAAATAATTAAATAAATAAATGATAAAAAGTAAAAAAAAAAAAATACGTTAAAAAATATAAATTAAAAATTGTACTTATTTAATTTACTTCATTATTTATTTATTTTACTTTTAAAATGGTTTTCATTTTGTATATTTAACTTGTAAATAAAAAAGACAATTTTCTATAGTGAGTAAAAACCATAGAAACTGTATGTAAACCACACACACACACACTCATATATGTACACACACTCACTCACTCACACGCGCACACACACACTCTGACAGACACTCACTCACTCACACACTGACACACTCACACGCGCGCACACACACACACACTCACACACTCTGACACACTCACTCACTCACACGCGCACACACACTCTGACAGATACTCACTCACTCACTCATACGCACACATGCGCGCGCACACACACACACACACTCTCTCTCCCTCTTACACACACACACACACTCTCTCTCTCACTCTCACACACACACACACACACACACTTACAGACAGACAGAGACTTACACACACACACACACACATATATATAGACACTCACACACACACACATATATACAGTACACAAACAAACAAGCTCGTGAGATTGGATTTTCACCCTTAAAATGTAAGCGCATCAGAAGAACCTGCTGGAACAGCCTGCGATTTACACAGTGATTTTCTAGCTGCTTGTCTCTCTCTCACACACACACATACATACACACACACACAGAGAGTTAATTAGAGGAGCAGCAGCGACGGTAATCAGCAGACAGACCGACAGAGAAAAGACTGTAAGAGTGTGGAGGAATTTATTACAGAGAGAGAATGAGTATTACACTGACACACACACACACACAATTTACAGCGATGAAGCGGCAGCATAGATAAATTAGGCCTTTGTGTTAAACAATAGCAGCCTGTAAGAGGATTTACTGTGACCAACCAAAGCATCCTGGTTCAAATGTAGTTGAAACTGTTTTCTGATGAATATAAATATATGAGCATCATGTACAAAGAGTCACATGATCAATTTACTTATATTTAATTAGTCACCTAGAAATCTAGAAAAAGAGAGTTCATATTTTTTTATATATATATATATATATATATATATATATATATATATATATATAAAATTTTCTGGAGAACATGATCATCAGGTTTTGTTCATTGCAGCTCCACATCAAATACTGAGACATTCTCACATTCACACTCGTGTTACAAATGAACTTTACACTCAAATTGTAAAGCAGATAATATCATTTGTAATGAAGAATGTTTTTGCAACGAATGCCAGCATGTTCACGAGTTCTCTCAGCCTGTTATATAGAGAGAGAGAGAGAGAGAGAGAGAGAGGGAGAGAGAGAGAGAGAGAGAGAGAGAGAGAGAGAGAGAGAGAGAGAGAGAGAGAGAGAGAGAGAGAGAGAGAGAGAGAGAGAGAGAGAGAGAGAGAGAGAGAGAGAGAGAGAGAGAGAGGAATCTATTTCAAGCCCTGTTTCATTTGATTCGGTCAGTGATGCAGAACCAGGCGGACTCTAGATTCACAGATGTAGTTCAACAGCAGAGTGTCTCTAACCGGACAGATCTACAGACCACAAACCCACAGAGAGAGAGCGAGGGAGCGAGAGAGAGAGAGAGAGAGAGAGAGAGAGAGAGAGAGAGAGAGAGAGAGAGAGAGAGAGAGAGAGAGAGAGAGAGAGAGAGAGAGAGAGAGAGAGAGAGGAGAGAGAGAGAGAGAGAGAGAGAGAGAGAGAGAGAGAGATGGGGGGGGGGGGGTACTTTCTTACAGCTGATCCTTTTTCATGCATTTAATTTTTCATTACCATTTTTCACAATTGCTCCAATCTTTAGAATTTTACACACTTGTAGAAAAAAAAAAGGTTCCATGGAGTTCTATATAGTGAACTCCACTATATAGGAGTCTATATAGTGGCCGTGTGTCCACCAAAGCGTTTTTAGCCAGCGTTTTTCTTCAGTTGAGACATCTAGCTTGCTATGTTACGGAATATCCGCGGAAGTGTTTTATAGTATTAATTTCAGAGATAGTTTGTTTCTGTGCTGTTTCTATATAAAAATGTCGCTACATTTTGTTCCGCTATTATGCTTGTTGTTGTCCTCTGTTGACGTTGTACAAGCAGAATGTGGCGGTTGGTCGGTGTGGTATTAGTCCCGCCCCTCCTCCACTGTGATTGGATTGGGTTAAAAAGTGACAGTGATGAGCGCTGCGTTTTTCCCAAAGTTGAACATTCTTCAACTCTGGGCGACCGCGCTCAACGCTTCAGCGTGAAAAAAAGACGCTCAGCGCCTCGTTACGCTCCTGGCGCTCCCATTAACCCTGTCCACGCCTGTTTGTCTTTAGCAAATCCTGACAGTAGTTTTTTAACGCCAAAATACGGTTAGCGCTGACGTAAGCTGTTGGCAAATCTGGCCCTTCATGTCAAAACGGTTCTATATAAGGAGAAATGTCTTAAATGATTGCATAATACTTTCACGTTTAACAGGTTATTTCAATTTTTCTAGTGATTAAGAATGTTTATGAGCTGTTTAACTCATAAAAAACGAAAACAAAAGTAATGAATTAAAACTAAATCCCATGATAAAATGATCCCATGATGGAATCCCTAAAAGGTTCTAAACATGATGCGCATGACAGAACCCTTTAAGATTCCATACAGAACCTTTTCTTCTAAGAGTGTCTATTTGTGCTACTGTACCTTTAAGAAACACACACATGTAATGAGTCAGTCAGCACAGAAATCTGCCACTTAAACACTTCAGATCAGACTGAAATGAGTTTTAAAGTTAAGAAGGATATTCACGAGGATCAACAGCACAAGCTTTACCATGTTTTACTCTAAAGTTTAGGCCTTAATGTTTATTTCCTTATAGTACTTAAGAGGGAGATGTGCGATTGCCACCGAGTCACAAATCACTGCTGGAGAGAAAACAGAAGCAAAGTCACATTTCTCAAATCCAAATCCTCCTCAACAACCTGTTCCTGTAATGCAAGAATCCGTTTAACATACGCTGAGCTTTACTTCACCAGCTGTCTGGAAGCGCTGATATATTTCACTCCAACACAAGACAAATAAAGTGACGGATTGTTCTGTAACATCCACTTCGCCAATTATCCCATTCCCATAGAACTCTGCATGTCTCTCGTCTCATTTCATTCCCGCATTTTCTGTCTGCGTTACAGTCGCGTCACATTCGTGAACTGTATCAATAATTCAGCGGTACATACTGCAGCAAACAGGGCCATGTGTTTGAATATGAAATCAATTAAGCGCACAAACACACTCGCTCATAAACACGCAGCCTCATGAATAATATGTCTTGCTCTCAGGAGGATCGTTTGCCCTGGATTCTTCACAGGGCGACTCGACGCAAGCCGACCATGTGCCAGCATCGTGTGTGTGTGTGTGTGTGTGTGTGGACAGATGGGGGAGGAGACGCTTCTCCTGCTTTCTCAGAGTGATTTAAAAGCAGGAAGAAAGCACTCATCTCATTTATCGCTCTCTTGTGTCTCTGTACTGTATCACTATAGCAGAAATCACATACATGCGCAATGAAACATGCACTAGTGTCAACATGTTGGCTGGTAAACATTATGATATCATAAATCTATACAGTTTTGCATGGTGTTTTAGATATTGCTCATACTAAATGACTAATTTACAATTTTACACGTGAATCTGTCAAATCAATCATTATCATATTATAAAATATAGCAGAAAAGATAAATCATTTTAAAAGTCCCCCTGTGGTGAAAATCAAGCCCTTAATTTTGTTTATATGTCTATGTGGTGTTTTTAATATGCTTAAAGACAAATCATGTGCAAATTCCTGAGTCAACACCATTGCTGAGTATTTTCTCCTTAAAACTGCAGTGAACCAAAGACAGTCTCAAAAACACGGTTTGAAATCGCTGGTGTTTCTGACGTCACAAACTACCTTGTAACCAATCAAATCAACGTGTGATCGTCAACCAGTGGATCTCTGAGCTGAGCTGAGTGAGTGAGTGGAGGCGGGGCTCATTTGCATATTCATAGAGCAGCGAATACTAAATGAGGCAAGGGTGTAGAGTTACATTCAAGATATTTTAAGGCATGAAGACATTGAAATATGTTATATGATGATCAATGATGTAAGGGATGAAATTATTGATTACAGGGTGACTTTAATACTTATGAATCACAGTACAGAAAAGTCCATTATATACTTAAAACATCAGCGAATTCAAACCAATTTTGACAATTTAAAATTTAGCTGATTTTATTGGAAAAGGATATGTAGAAACCAATATACCAAGCATTGCTAACAAAATACTGATATGTAGAAGCCAATATATCAAGCATAGCTAAATAAAATACTGATACACAGAAACCGATACACCACCATTGCTAATACAATATAGATATGTAGGAAATCAAGCATAGCTAATAAAAAACTGATATGTAGAAACCGAAATCTCAAGCATAGTTAATAAAATTCAGATATGTAGAAACCAATATTTCAAGCATTGCTAATAAAATACAGATATGCAGAAACCAATATATCAAGCATTGTTATAAAAAAATACAGATATGTATAAACAAATATACATCAAGCATTGTCAATAAAATACAGATATGTAGAAACCGATATATCAAGGATTGTTAATAAAATAGAGATATGTAGAAACCGATATCTCAAGCATTGCTAATAAAATACTTATATGTTGAAACTGATATATCAAGCTTTTTTAATAAAACGCCAATATATCAAGAATTGCGAATAAAATACAGCTATATCGAAACCGATATCTCAAGCATTCTTAATAAAATACCAATATGTAGAAACCGATATATATAGCATTGCTAATACAGACATGCAGAAACCGATATATCAAGCATTGCTAATACAGACATGTAGAAACCGATATATCAAGCATAGCAAATAAAATACTGATATGTAGAAACCGATATATCAAGCATTTGCTAATAAAATACTGATATGTAGAAACCGATATATCAAGGGTTGCTAATAAAATACAGATATGTAGAAACTGATATATCAAGCATTTGCAAATAAAATCCCAATATATAGAAACCGATATATCAAGCATTGCTAATAAAAAATAGATATGTAGAAACCGATATCTCAAGAATTGCTAATAAAATACCAATATGTAGAAACCGATATATCAAGCATTTGCTAATAAAATACCGATATGCAGAAACCGATATATCAAGCATTGCTAATAAAATACTGATATGTAGAAACCGATATATCAAGGATTTGCTAATAAAATACTGATATGTAGAAACCGATATATCAAGCATTGCTAATAAAATACTGATATGTAGAAACCGATATATCAAGGATTAGCTAATAAAATACCGATATGTAGAAACCGATATATCAAGCATTGCTAATAAAATACTGATATGTAGAAACCGATATATCAAGCATTGCTAATAAAGTACTGATATGTAGAAACCGATATATCAAGCATTGCTAATAAAATACTGATATGTAGAAACCAATATATCAAGGATTTGCTAATAAAATACTGATATGTAGAAACCTATATATCAAGGATTGCTAATAAAATACAGATATGTAGAAACCGATATATCAAGGATTGCTAATAAAATACAGATATGTAGAAACCGATATATCAAGCATTGCTAATAAAATACTGATATGTAGAAACCGATTTATCAAGCATTGCTAATAAAATACTGATGATATGTAGAAACCGATATATCAAGCATTGCTAATAAAATACTGATATGTAGAAACCGATATATCAAGCATTGCTAATAAAATACTGATATGTAGAAACCGATATATCAAGCATTGCTAATAAAATACTGATATGTAGAAACCGATATCTCAAGCATTGCTAATAAAATACTAATATGTAGAAACCGATATATCAAGCAATGCTAATAAAATACCGATATGTAGAAACCGATATATCAAGCATTGCTAATAAAATACTGATATGTAGAAACCGATATATCAAGCATTGCTAATAAAATACTGATATGTAGAAACCGATATATCAAGCATTGCTAATAAAATACTGATATGTAGAAACCGATATATCAAGCATTGCTAATAAAATACTGATATGTAGAAACCGATATATCAAGCATTGCTAATAAAATACAGATATGTAGAAAGAAACCGATATATCAAGCAATGCTAATAAAAATAAGACATTTTGATACTGATATTTATTTTTATGTTATTACTAATAAACAATATATTATAAATCTATAATTTTGCATGATGGTTTTAAATAGTATTATACTGAAGCTCTAATATACAATTTTCCATGCAAATCTGTCAAATTAAATATTAAAATATTATAATATATAGCATAAAAGATAAATAATTTTAACACTTATAAAATCCCAATACAGAAAAAGACCATTATCTTCTTAAAACATCAGCAAATTAAGACCGATATGGATGATTTAAAATGTAAATGTTTATATCGGTTGATATGGATTTGTAGAAACCGATATTTCAAACATTGCCAAAAAAATTTAAAAGACATGTGACACTTAAACCAAACTAATCTAATGACTAATTCAACAAAGTTAATTAAGAACATTGATCAAGTGATGTAACACAAGCAGCTCCTGAATAATTCATGAGAGCATCTGCATATGCTAATATTGGTGATGAGGAGATGCAATTAATATTATTAAAATTAATGTGCATGTCAAATATATGTAAGTTGTATCTATAAATGAAAACACAAATGACACACAATCTAATGTCAAACAACTAGATACTAGATACACACGACCAATTTATATGAACAATAAAATGTCAATATAATATAGCACATAAGATTAAAAACTGCTATAGAAAATTAATTTACTTATTGGAGTAGAAAAATAGTAGCATTGATACTATTTGCACCCAAATATCGGCTGGTTTTCACCTGATATTCAGGGGAAAAAATACAGATATAAAAAATAAAAACAATAAAAACTGCACGATCACCAATATTTATATGGTCACTAAAGAATGATGCATCTTTAATACAATCTTCAAAAACAAAACCCGCTGACTTTAACATCCAGTGAAGAATCTAATGACTTATTCTACAAAGTAATTTAAGTTAATTAAAAACAGTGTTTAGTAATTTAACAGGGAAAAGTCACGGAAAATCCTGAATCATTCATGAGAGTTTCTGCATAATATTGCATAAAAATCTGCATAAGTCTGCTAATTATGACCTAAAATGAATGACAGAATTGTGTCTGGAGCACATCTCAAAACAGTTTCCGTTTTGTGGTTGTAAAACATTCCCAGAATGAATTCACAATGAAATTCCAAAACGGATACTAAACTACAACACTAGATACAACCAACAACTAGTGACAAAATGACCATGTAAGAAAGTAAATTGAGTCTAAACGACAGAGCGGACGTGGAATAAAAGCATGGAAAAGTGGAGTAAAAGCGGAGCGCTGACCCCGAACAGAAAAGGGGTCAGAGGTCAGGATGAAAAAAAAAAAAAAACGCATGTTCGTTCACTCGCGCAGGAATGAAATACGAGAAAGGAGTGTATAAGAGCGGAGGCAGCGGGAGGATCCTTACCTCGGATAAGTAGAGGAACGCGGGAGGAGCGTGCAGGGAATGAGGCATCATCCCGGACCCGGACAGAAGCACGCATGCAGAGTTTGCCATGGAGCTCAAAGATGAAGATTTCCACATTTAACCACACACACACACGTCTCTCTCTCTGTCTCTATCTGTGTGTCTCTCGCTCCTGCTGGATAAGCACGGCTTCCCTCGCTCGCTCTCTGTTTACTCTGCACACAATAAAGATCACTTAAACATCCACATGCGGAGGTGGGAGGTGCATGAGAGCAGTGTGTGTGTGTGTGTGTGATCGTATAGCAGCGCTGCGTGTGTGCTTTAATTGCCCACGACCCCCTTTTGAGCCCAACACTCACAAAGACCCCTGAAATCACACTCAAGGACACACACACACACACATAAACGAGGACATGCTACAGACTTCTGCTGCTTTTAAAGCTAATTATAGTCACTACACATCCTTAACATGACATTCATCATTTTGCTTCGATGCAAAACAACTAAAAAAAATACATACGTTGAATACGCTCTTAAAAAAATAAAGGTTCCAATAGGGGTGTTTTCACAGTGATGTCATTGAAGAACCATTTTTGGTTCCCTAAAGAACCTTTCAGCGATCAGGTCTTAAAATAACCTTTTTTTCTTCTTCTTAGTGTGAAGAACATTTTTTTTTATAATTTAAAGAACCCTTTTGTGGAATGGAAAGATTCCACTGATGTAAAAGACAACAATAAAGAACCTCAGTTTGTCATTTGTGTGTATATTTTTACTTCATCTATGAATTATTTTTAGTAGTTTTGCATTGAAGCATCAGCTAAATAATGAATGTCATGTTAAGGATGTGTAGTGACATTGTCATCAAAGGAAGGTCATGTCAGGCATTGTTTTTCCAACCAAATGTGTCTCAACTAAAAGCTTTACATGCATTTTACAATATTTTCTAGATTTAGCTTTAGGAGTGCATTTATTTTTGCTATTAATAAGCTTTATACATAAAAACAAGTTTGATTCATCTCTAATTGAGAACTCCAAGGATGACAACTTTAACGATAAAGATATAGATCTAAAAATCGTTCTCAATATTAAATAATAGGAGTCGACACCACAACTATAACGATAACGGCACAGAGAAACAATATCAATTGAATCACTTTCAGAACGATTTTTTTTCCAGATACCGAACGATAAAAACATCGATAGTCAATCAGAAACCATTCCTCTTTAAAGAACTCAAGCATTTAAAGCGGCAGACGACAAAACCGCAGTGAAACAGAACGATATCGCGAGTTGGTGTGGACGCTAAAATAGTTATCGTTATGGTTATCTCTATAGATATCGTTCTTGGTGTGAACAGGCCTTTACACTGTTCAAATATTCAACGCAAAGCTGCAATGACATCATTATAATTCTGCATACAGACTTCTGTTTGGTCATTTATTTTTGATGCTGCAAAGATGGTGTTACTTTAGTTTTGGGATCAGTACGAAAATAAAAATGAATGCTTTTATTCAGCAAGGACTTTAACTGATCAAATTTAAATAAATAAAAAATTACTGTAAAGACATTTATAATGTTACAAAAGAGTTCTATTTCAAATAAATGCTGTTCAATTTACCTTTATAATCATCAGATATGTATCACGGTTTCCACAAAAATATGAAGCTGCGCAACCGTTTTCAACATTGATAATAATTATAAATGTTTCTTGATCATCAGATCATCATATTTAATTAGAGTGATTTCTGAAGGATCATTTGACACTGAAGACTGGAGTAACGATGCTGGAAATTCAGCTTTGATCACAGGAATAAAATACATTTTAACATATATTCACGTGATATTTTAATTTGTAACAATATTTCACAATATTACTGTTTTTCTTTATCAAATAAATGCAGCCTTGGCGAGCAGAAGAGACTTTTTTTCACAAACAATACAACATCTTACTGACCAACAAACTACTGAATGTTAGTGTTGGATGGAGAAGAACGCGTAAGATCTGTTTCAAGAGTGTGTAAAGAAGAAAATCCATCAGGAATACAGCACAACTTGACCTGTCTGTCAACAAGCACCTCGGATGTCCTCAACTCACTTACAGTACACACTTTACACTTACAGTACACTCTCTAGATGCTTCATGCACCATTGAAATCAATAGATTCACAGTGCTCTCTGACGCCTAGTAAGTGCCCTCAAGCATTCGCTCCTGTCTGCAACAACAACAACATGCACACTGAGCGCATCATCATCTCATTCAGGACTAAAAGACAAAGCATCACTATTCATCTGCTATCTAACAAACACTGATGTTCCCTTCAGGAGATGCAGATCTATATTTCTGCTTGTTGAAGTTTTTTTTCAGTGCAATACTGTATCCAAGGGCATGAAACTAGATCACAAACCAATATTTTCTATACGCTCTGCACATAAAACTGAGATATATAATTATTTTAACAGCCAAATTGAGACCAAATCTTGATTATTTATCATGTTTTTCATGTGCAGATTTTCTTTTTTAAGACTGTTAACTGTTTACATCCACTCACACATAAGCGGAGGCATCAATCAAACGGTGTGTGTCAGTAACAGATGTTCTGTGTAAGGAGCCCATCACACACACACATACACACTAATGTGATTTCACTACAAATTACATCACTGCGACGCTGTCTCTCTCTGTGTGTGTGTGTGTGTGTGTGTGTGTGTCCGTTCAGCAGGAGGTTTGTCTGTGACACTGATGTGTAACACTTCATTTGAGCCGCATCTCACACTCATACGATCACATGACCACACACTCGCCTGTCAGGGATGTTAACAGACAGGGTACAAATCTAAGACCAAAACAACTGATTTGACAACAGTTTAAAGTCAGCACAAAACGGAAGTTGCACTGGTTATTTCTTCCCAATAGTGACGTATATCCGAGTGAAAAAGCTTCTGGAACAAGAACAAATGTCTCAATTTGATTTTCTATGAAGCAAAAAGCAGTTTTTTCTAAATGTTTCAATGTGTTTATGTAGAGCTACATTAATCCCCCTAGTGTGCAACTTAGTTACATTTTGTTTTTTTGTATACTGTTGTATTTGTAACATTTTTTTTGTTAATAATATATATATATATATATATTTAAAAACAAGAACAAATGTTGGGCGGGGCTTGATGCGGTCTGTGAGGAATTGATTGGATGGTTGTGGTTTGCTATTGGCTGATCTCATGTGATTGACAGGTTGCCCCGCCCTCGTCATCAGAGAAAAGAAGAAGGTTGGGATGTTTACGAGGAAAGATTGCGAGGAACATAAATAATGAATTATAATAAATGTATAATAAATACTACAATATTCCCCCCAAAAATATATAAGAATAGTCCCTTTTGTGGTTTCATGGTGTCTTTAATAAACTAAAATGTGTTAATGCAAGTTAAAAACTAAAGTAAAAACTATGCTTTTGCATGTAACTAGGCTGTGTGAAACAATGGATTTGAATTAAATATAAACAAAACTGAAACAAAATTCCAAAAAAGTAAATTATTGAAATAAAAACAAATGAAAACTATTATAACCTATCATTTGTGCTATTATTATTTTGTCTAAAAATGCATCAAACTGTTCAGCATCTCTCACCATTATCATTGTGTGTTTAAGGCGAGATTTTGGTCAGTTTTGCTTCAATGTCTTCCAGTCTAGTGGACAGAAAGCATGCAAAGTACACATTTAAGTGTTTATTTTATTAGACTTTTATCAATTTGCGTCTGTAGATTTCAAATACAATACATATCTTTAAAGTTTTTTTCTCCACTTCAGCATTACTTATATACTCCAAACTTTACAGTTTTATTCCTGACTATATTCTGAAGGTTTTTACTGAGGGGTTTCTTTATATATCATTCTTACTGATTTATATAACATTTTATTCCTAAAAGCATGTTTTTTTCTGGCTGTTGACAGCATTTTCTGATTTATAGAGTGATAAAAAGTTGATATCCAAAATCCCTTCAGTAAAAACCTTTAGCGCTAATATGTCAACAAAATGAAACAAGAATTTTGAACTTGGCTTTAACCAATGTTCAGATTAATCTTCAGATGCTTCTGCTTAAATGTTTCAAATAAGTTATGTAGACAAATATAAATGTTGTGTTTATGTATACATTTCTTTACAAAACTTTTACAAAAAAAACAACCTTTTGATCTAAAGTCTGCTGTCTAAATGTTTCAAATAAGGTTTGTAGACAAATATAAATGTTGTGTTTACATTCCGTTTCATATACATTTCTTTACAAACAGTTTACAAAAACCTTTTGATCTAAAGGCTTTTTCTTAAATGCCTCAAATGAGTTGTGCAGACAAATATAAATGTAAATAAATATACATTTCTTTCACTATCCATTTCTTTACAAAACTTCTACAAAAAAATGTACTAGTACTGGGGGTTTGTGAGTTGATAAAAATGTTAATATTTAATGAAATCATTCAATTTAAATGAAAGAATATTCAAATAAATAAAATAAGACATTTTATATAAAAAAATATGAACAAAAAAATAAATTTTCAGAGATCAGAGAACTGTGAACATGCAAGTGCAATGTTACATTTTTGAAATATTAACTTATAATACCATGGGGTACTTCAAGAAAACATGTCAAGTGGTTCACCTGACAAAAGAATCCCTGATCTAAAATGTAACATAATAATAAATAATGAGTAAACGTGTCCAAACGTTTGAATGGTAGCTTAACATTTACATTTATTCATTTAGCGGATGCTATAATCCAAAGCGACTTGAGGAATGAAAATGAGGAATACAAGTGATTGGTTTTCAGTTGTTTCTTGAATATGGTCATGATTCGACGTTCTGGATAGGGTTGTGAAGACCAGCTTTACTAGTTTTATTTTAATTCAGAATTTAATATTGACAATGTAGCAGCATCATTCATGTTGACAGCTGTTAATGAACATCTGTGTCGAGTACAGCCTCTTCGTGTCTAACTCAAATGTTAAAAGCATGTAACTGTCATTTTGTGTGAACGTTTAGTAAGCAAAAACCATGAAAATATGAAGGTTTCTAAATAAAACATGAAGAAGAGTCTCGCAGGATCGTGTGGTCATACTTTGTGTTAAAAAAAGTCCCATAATATGTAGCTAAATCTGACAAAACCTCCAAGAACATTTGATTCATAGATAAATAAGATTCATAAATAAATATTATAGTTTTGCTTTAGTTTGGAGTCGTTATATTTAGCTTTACTTCAGCTATTGAAGTCTGAAGTCGTTATATTTAGCTTCATATATAAACAATGCAAGTCTATGGTATGTGCTCATTAACATTGATTAGTGTGTGTTTGTGAGCGTGTGTGTGTGTGTCCATTTTCAGCAGATGGTTTCTCATCCATCTGCTCTCAGACACACCCTGAGACACATCACTACACAACAGAAACTATATACCCTCTATATCATCTCGTTCTCTCTCCATTAGGACACTGAATGAGCCCAACACACATTCCCTCACTGAGTCTGAGTGTGTGTGTGTGTGTGTGTGTGTGTGTGTGTGTGTGTGTAACTACAGTCACTCAGAGTGTTTGTTCATGGCTGAGCAGGAAGACGAGACATCTGCTCTAATCTGCTGTATAAAGTACAAGAAAAGTCAGAGAAAACAACTGCAGATTTCCTCAAAATGACACACAAACACAGAGTGCTGCACAAAACTCTCCGGCATATTAGATGCTTCACAGAAACATTTGTTTTAAGATGAGTATTTATATAATATGGGTGGATATATATATATATATATAGAATGATAGATCATGAAAAAAAAATAGATAGAATGATAGATAGAATGATAGATAGATAGAGAACGATAGTTAGAGAACGATAGAACGATAGAACGATAGATATATAGACAGACAGACAGACAGACAGACCGATAGATAGATAGATAGATAGATAGATAGATAGATAGATAGATAGATAGATAGATAGATAGATAGATAGATAGATAGATAGATAGATAGATAGATAGATAGATAGATAGATAGATAGACAAATAGAATGATAGAACGATAGATAGAGAACGATAGACAGACAGACAGACAGACAGACAGAGAGACAGATAGATAGACAGAACGATAGATAGAACGATAGATAGAACGATAGATAGAACGATAGAACGATAGATAGATAGAGAACGATAGTTAGAGAACGATAGAACGATAGATATATAGACAGACAGACAGACAGACAGACCGATAGAACGATAGAACGATAGATAGATAGATAGATAGATAGATAGATAGATAGATAGATAGATAGATAGATAGATAGATAGATAGATAGATAGATAGATAGATAGATAGATAGATAGATAGATATGATCACGCATGATCACGTCAAGCCCTCCATCTGTCCAACAGACTCATACGACTTCAGAAAGAACTTTATATTCACACAAACACACAAACACACACACACACACACACACACAACATCCAGTCCTGCATCTCACGCTTTAACCTCACAAGCTAATGCCAGGCACTATTTTTAGACGTTGTTTCCTCCTTATGGGTACGAAACGTTAAAATTTAATGTGCAACAAGGAAAGACCAAGTGACTGGTTTAAAAAGAGCCGTATTGTGCGCAGCCGAGAGGAACATTCAGGGCAAGCGAAGAGATTTGAGTGGAAATGGCAAAGTGTTTCAGAGGAAACACACACACACACACTTTCTCTCGTTCTTCTGGTTGAAATGTTTTTGTGTTTGTGGATCTGAGTGCAAAAGCAGCCTGCAAAGATCTGAATATCATCACGCACCATCATCAGCATCACGCAAAAACCAACACAACGTTCACCACCAGAGACACAACAACACTAATGATGGAGACACAACAACACTAATGATGGAGACACAACAACACTTATGATGGAGACACAACAACACTAATGATGGAGACACAACAACACTTATGATGGAGACACAACAACACTAATGATGGAGACACAACAACACTAATGATGGAGACACAACAACACTAATGATGGAGACACAACAACACTTATGATGGAGACACAACAACACTAATGATGGAGACACAACAACACTTATGATGGAGACACAACAACACTAATGATGGAGACACAACAACACTAATGATGGAGACACAACAACACTAATGATGGAGACACAACAACACTAATGATGGAGACACAACAACACTAATGGAGACACAACAACACTTATGATGGAGACACAACAACACTAATGATGGAGACACAACAACAACAACACTTATGATGGAGACACAACAACACTAATGATGGAGACACAACAACACTAATGATGGAGACACAACAACACTAATGATGGAGACACAACAACACTAATGATGGAGACACAACAACACTAATGATGGAGACACAACAACACTAATGGAGACACAACAACACTTATGATGGAGACACAACAACACTTATGATGGAGACACAACAACAACAACACTTATGATGGAGACACAACAACACTAATGATGGAGACACAACAACACTAATGATGGAGACACAACAACACTAATGATGGAAACACAACAACACTAATGATGGAGACACAACAACACTAATGATGGAGACACAACAACACTAATGATGGAGACACAACAACACTAATGATGGAGACACAACAACACTAATGATGGAAACACAACAACACTAATGATGGAGACACAACAACACTAATGATGGAGACACAACAACACGATGGAGACACAACACTTATGATGGAGACACAACAACACTAATGATGGAGACACAACAACACTTATGATGGAGACACAACAACACTTATGATGGAGACACAACAACACTAATGATGGAGACACAACAACACTAATGATGGAGACACAACAACAACAACACTAATGATGGAGACACAACAACACTAATGATGGAGACACAACAACACTAATGATGGAGACACAACAACAACAACACTAATGATGGAGACACAACAACACTTATGATGGAGACACAACAACAACAACACTAATGATGGAGACACAACAACACTTATGATGGAGACACAACAACACTTATGATGGAGACACAACAACACTAATGATGGAGACACAACAACACTTATGATGGAGACACAACAACACTTATGATGGAGACACAACAACACTAATGATGGAGACACAACAACACTAATGATGGAGACACAACAACACTAATGATGGAGACACAACAACACTAATGGAGACACAACAACACTTATGATGGAGACACAACAACACTAATGATGGAGACACAACAACAACAACACTTATGATGGAGACACAACAACACTAATGATGGAGACACAACAACACTAATGATGGAGACACAACAACACTAATGATGGAGACACAACAACACTAATGATGGAGACACAACAACACTAATGATGGAGACACAACAACACTAATGATGGAGACACAACAACACTAATGATGGAGACACAACAACACTAATGATGGAAACACAACAACACTAATGATGGAGACACAACAACACTTATGATGGAGACACAACAACACTAATGATGGAGACACAACAACACTAATGATGGAAACACAACAACACTAATGATGGAGACACAACAACACTAATGATGGAGACACAACAACACTAATGATGGAGACACAACAACACTAATGATGGAGACACAACAACAACAACACTAATGATGGAGACACAACAACACTAATGATGGAGACACAACAACACTAATGATGGAGACACAACAACAACAACACTAATGATGGAGACACAACAACACTAATGATGGAGACACAACAACACTTATGATGGAGACACAACAACACTAATGATGGAGACACAACAACACTAATGATGGAAACACAACAACACTAATGATGGAGACACAACAACACTAATGATGGAGACACAACAACACTTATGATGGAGACACAACAACACTAATGATGGAGACACAACAACACTAATGATGGAGACACAACAACACTAATGATGGAGACACAACAACACTAATGATGGAGACACAACAACACTAATGATGGAGACACAACAACACTAATGATGGAGACACAACAACACTAATGATGGAGACACAACAACACTAATGATGGAGACACAACAACACTAATGATGGAAACACAACAACACTAATGATGGAGACACAACAACACTTATGATGGAGACACAACAACACTAATGATGGAGACACAACAACACTAATGATGGAAACACAACAACACTAATGATGGAGACACAACAACACTAATGATGGAGACACAACAACACTAATGATGGAGACACAACAACACTAATGATGGAGACACAACAACAACAACACTAATGATGGAGACACAACAACACTAATGATGGAGACACAACAACACTAATGATGGAGACACAACAACAACAACACTAATGATGGAGACACAACAACACTAATGATGGAGACACAACAACACTTATGATGGAGACACAACAACACTAATGATGGAGACACAACAACACTAATGATGGAAACACAACAACACTAATGATGGAGACACAACAACACTAATGATGGAGACACAACAACACTAATGATGGAGACACAACAACACTAATGATGGAGACACAACAACAACAACACTAATGATGGAGACACAACAACACTAATGATGGAGACACAACAACACTAATGATGGAGACACAACAACAACAACACTAATGATGGAGACACAACAACACTAATGATGGAGACACAACAACAACAACACTAATGATGGAGACACAACAACACTTATGATGGAGACACAACAACACTTATGATGGAGACACAACAACACTAATGATGGAGACACAACAACACTTATGATGGAGACACAACAACACTTATGATGGAGACACAACAACACTTATGATGGTGTGTGTTATGAAAGACGTCAAATCTAGAAAGAAAAGGTAGAAGAAATAGAATAAAGAGTATGAAATTGCATCCATTTCAATGTCTGCTCTGGAAAAGAAGTGTGTGTGTGTGGTGTGTGTGGTGTGTGTGAGTGTGTGGTGTGTGTGTGTGTGTGTGTGTGTGTGTGTGTGTGTGTGTGTGTGTGTGTGTGTGTGTGTGTGTGTGTGTGTGTGTGTGTGTGTGTGTGTAGACTACTGGACTAGAAACTTCCCAACCCTTTGTTTTTATACATCACTTTATATAGTTTTATTTTCCATAACTGTCATGCTGTAATGATTCAAAGCCACAACTTTTGGTTATGATGCGTCTCCCTAGTTCGACTAAACTCCAAAACTACTTCCATCACTCTTGAATTTGACCGCGACCCCTTCATCTAAACACTCCACGAACTAATGACCGCGTAAGAAAGTGTGTAAGAAAGTGTGAAGACGTTTTAAATATCATCAGCATCTACTGTAGCTTGAGAAGCTCTTCAGGGACGCGACACGCCGCGTCTCGTTTATTAAAGCACTAAATATACGCGGACAGCTTCATCAGCGCGGGACGTCTTCATAAAGACCAACTCGAAAGTCCCGTGTAAAAAAACACAACATGAAGTGAGTGTTCTCAGTCTCTCAGTAAAAAAAAAATAACACACTCCCGCCGTGACTTTCTGCTCTCAACACACACATTCATCTCGGCCTCAGACGCGGCCCTTGATTAGCACCATAAACTCTCCAAAAATTGGTCAATATCCCATAACACTAATGTCACTCTGTGCTCACATTTTACAGCCCTCTCACACACACACACACAGTCAGCGCATCACCACAGGGCTTTACTGGCCCCCGGCGTGACCGTATAAAGCAAATTAAACAGCTTTACGACCCTTAATGGTCAAACGCTTTTGAAGGAAAACGCGAGGCTGGGATGCTGGACGAGGCTCACATATGACATCATTCATCTGACACCAGACACTCACACTCAGTTTAATGAGGACAGATCAGGAAGAAAAAAATTGCTGATGTTCAAAAGGCCAAAATGAGCATTTATTCAATAAACAAAACTACAGGTTAAAGGAGTAGTTCACTTCAGAATGAAAATTTCCTTATAATTTACTCTCCCCCACGTCATCCGTCAAGATGTTCATGTCTTTCTTTCTTCAGTCGAAAAGAAATTGAGGTTTGAGGAACATTCCAGGATGTTTCTCCATATAGTGGACTTCAATGGGGTCCAACGGGTTGAAGGTCCAAATGTGAGTTTCAGTGCAGCTTCAACGGCTCTACACGATCCCAGCCGAGGAATAAGAGTCTTCTCTAGACAAACCATCGCTCATTTTATAAAACAAACAAACATTTATTTACTTTTTAACCACAAATGCTCATCTTGCACGTCCATGACTTCACGCATTACGCAATCACGTTGAAAGGTCACACGTGAAACCCAAATAAGTTGGCAAAACTCAGTTACCTAGATATTAAAAGTTTAAGTAAGAAAGAACTGGCAGATTTTTATTTTGTACTGATACATTTTACTTGTTCTTAACTTGAAATGTTGGAGTACACTAATCCATACATTTAACTTAAAATGTTCATGTAACCTCAATGTGAATATTTGAATTAGTATAAACTTAGCTAGCTATAACAAGCTAGTTCAATAAATGCTAACTTGCTAATTTGCTAACATGTTAAAAATACCATACATCATTTGCTGTATGAGTGCAGCATGTAAAGCTTTTAACACACTTGTTCTCAAACCAAGCCGCATGCACCACTTGTCACCATGATGGTAACCAGTGTTGGGTGTAATGGGTGTAAGTTTTCTGCAGACAGATAAAAAAAATCTCCCACTTAACATTAATCCTGCACAAAAAACCCCATTATATTACACTTAATTTCACCGTTTACTCCACTTTCGAGTGCCTTGGGCAAAGCATGCTGGGAAATAGAAATCCCAGCCCAGTTTCAGTTCAAGTTAGTTTCATAACAGTCAAAACAATTAACCAGTTCGGTTTACTTAAAATATATCAGTTCTGTGAACTTAAAAGAATAAGAAAGTGCTAAATACTCATTAAAGTAAAGTTTGTCCTACTCAAACCAATTCATTACAACTTCAAAATAGTCCGACATCGTTGTTTTACCTTTTATCTTTAAATTTTTTTTTTGTAAATGCCGTTTGACTCAGTCTTTGCACGTTCGCTTTGTAAACACTGAGTCGATACTTTCGCCTACGTCACGCTTGACCTTTCAACATGATTACGTAATAACAGAGCTAGTGCAAGACGAGCATTTGTGGTTAAAAAGTAAATAAAATGTAAAAAAAATTATAAAATGAGCGATGGTTTGTCTAGATAAGACTCTTATTCCTCGTCTGGGATCGTGTAGAGCCGTTGAAGCTGCACTGAAACTCACATTTGGACCTTCAACCCGTTGGACCCCATTGAAGTCCACTATATGGAGAAAAATCCTGGAATGTTCCTCAAAAGTCGACTGAAGAAAGAAAGACATGAACATCTTGGATGACGTGGGGGTGAGTAATTTATCAGGAAATTTGAATTCTGAAGTGAACTACTCCTTTAAGCACATTCATCTCAGAGCATTCACCAAAGTTTCAACATTGTTTGGCCAAAATACATAATGTTTGGCTGCCATTGTGCTAAAATCACTGTAACACATTATGGTAAATCTGTGCCAATGGATCAAACGCGGGTCGATGTTATCGGTCCCTGTGGAGCGCCGGTCTCGCAGTTAATGGCCCCACACCAAGATGGCGAGAAACGCATGACGATCA
>NW_026607192.1:1007500-1090775 GCF_029890125.1 Rhinichthys klamathensis goyatoka
ATTAATAGACAGACAGACAGATGATAGATAGATAGATAGATAGATAGATAGATAGATAGATAGATAGATAGATAGATAGATAGATAGATAGATAGATAGATAGATAGATAGATAGATAGATAGATAGATAGATAGATAGATATTTAAGCAGTTTTTAACACTCTTTCTGCCCTCTTGTTTCTCTGTTCAGTATCTCTCTCTCTCTCTCTCTTTTTCTCCTCTATTACCATCATCCGTTGTTCCACAGTAAAGCCTCTGTTCTCGTCAATTATTCATCACATTCAGAGCAGGACACAAACACCACCTCTTTCTCCCTCTCTCTCTCTCTCTGATGAAACGCAGCCCATCAGGGTTAAATCTGATCTCATGTTTTGTCTCAGTAATGTCTGGTGTGACTCGATCACCTGAGTGTTTTCTCTTCAGCAGATGGAGCTCCATTCAGAGAGATTAATGCTGCTGCGGAGGGTTTGAGCCCCTCAGAGTGTGTGTGTGTGTGAGTGTGTGTGAACAGCAGGGGACAGAGAGCCCAAGGTGTCGCCCTCAAACTGAACATCTGTTTCCTGAATAAATATTCTAATGAGGAGCGAATGCGCTCAATTCCCACACTGCACTGCAGTGCTGCCGGCCTCCCCAGAGACCGATGGAGAGACAGGTAACACCACACACCTGTACACACTTCACCTCCACACTCACACACTCACTGCAGTCTCGATGAGAAGAACCGCAATATACCATAGACTGTGTAAAACAATGGAGCTAGTGTCCGTGGCGTCACCCGTGAGTTTCTGAAGCGCATTTTTGAAGCCCAAAGTGGGCGGAGCCGGCCGTCGCCATCTTGGCAGCGCGTCACTCCCGGATAACCGGACATGAGCGGAGAGGCGGATTAGCTGAGGTGACGTGACGCTAACAGACAACAGACAAGCGGCTAGTAGTGACATCAGCGGCAATCCACCTGTCACTCAAGTGGCCACGCCCTTAATTATGCACAACTTTAAGGCTTAATATCATTTAAAAGGATGAGTTATAAAAAAAATTCACCGCCCTCACAGTCGTCATGGAGGGCAAAATTAGCTATATAGACCAAAACCACTTTTTGTACCAGGTTGTAAACATATTTTCTTTTGTTGTAAAGTTAGGCATTTTAACATGGGGGTCTATGGGATTGACTCTCTTTTGCAGCCTGTCTCTAGTGGCCAGTCGATGAACTGCAGTTTAAGTCACTTCTGTGTTGGATTCAAGAGAGAGACCGGAAGTTGCCGCTTGCAATATACTTCAAACATCTATTTATGATTTATCCGTGCACGTCATTATTATTTTTTACTTCATGTTCCTTATAATCTTAAATCAGAATCACTTCCCCTCCTCTTGCAACATCTCTTCTCTTCTCTGATGACGAGGGCGGGGCAACCTGTCAATCACATGAGATCAGCCAATAGCAAACCACAACCATCCAATCAATTCCTCACAGACAAAATCAAGCCCCGCCCAACATTTGTTCTTGTTCCAGACGTGTTTCACTCGGATATACGGCACAATAGAGAAGAAAAGACCAGCGCAACTTCTGTTTCATGCCGACTTTAAAGGCACTAACAGCCAGAAGCTGCTCACATTTACTCATTCCTTATTCTGACTGTATTCCACATGACTCAAATAAAGTCTGAAATAACACAAATGAAAGTCTGGGAATGATGTTGTGATCAAAACGTGTGATGCAATTCAAAACTCTCTTATGTTTGAGCTTCTTCTGTGTCTGGATTTTAGCTGTGCATCTTTTCTTTTTCCACATAAACAAACAAATTCTGAAAATCTCCATATAAAATTCATTTATATCATTTTAAATACACTTAGTTTTCTTTCAAACATTTTATTTCTTTCAAATAACTTTATTCTTAGCAAACAAACAACAGATATTTAAATGAAATGATAATAAAAATACAGTTATTATGGAGAGGTTTACAGGTTTGATCACATCTCTTAAACTAACTTTAAGCAATAATCGTGATGCTTGACTTAAACACCACTAATAAAGTGTTTCCATTCGGTAACTATAATTGATTAGAATAATTCAAACGTAACTCGTATGTACAGTAGGCGCATAATGGGATGAGTTTATGCACTAATTATTAATTAATGATTATTTCACGATCCACTACAACGCATTCATTTCAAAAAAGGGAAAGAGGAAGTTTTCTAAGTTTTCATTTAAATATTCGCATGTGTGTTTCTCAATGCATCAATTCGAATCAATAAAGTTAATCAGCAAAGCTTTGTGAGAAAGCCAAACGTGATTAAAGTAATGATCAATCCATCATTCGGCAGTCTACGCATAAAAGGTGTGGATCGTATAGTGTGAATCATTACAGAGAGTGCGCCGTATTTTGTGACGACGATGCATTTCCGAAACAGGATTTTGACGTTTTCCGTGGAAAAAGCCAGTGGTGTTTGTCTGTGGAAAGTCAGTGGGATGTTTTCTGAAGCGGTTGGTATCAGCACAAACTCTCCGAGACAACACGTGATTTGAAGAAAACTTATCCAAATGATCCGCACTAGCAGAGAGATCGCACCAGGGTTTATTTTAATCCAACCAAACCTGATCCAACCAAAGTGTCAACACACACCCAAAAACGCTGAATGCAGAAATCACAAAAAAAGTCGCACACACACACACACACTTACACTAGATAAATTGTGTGACTTCAGTCTCTCTCATTCAGAGTTTTCTCTTCTAAATGAATGAGTTGAATTGCAGTGAAGAGTGTGACAGACAAATCACAAACACACACACGGATTTACAGGAAAAACAACACTCAGAGACCATGAAAAACAGCACAGAGTCTGAACGCTAAACACACACTATTACATACAGCACAGAAGGTTTACGGGACGATTGTGCTGATTCTATAAACACACACACGCTCCTGCAGTCAGCGCTCATGTTCATCTCACTGATGTGGACACTTGATCATCAGTCTATGAGCGCACGGGAACATCTCACTGCGACATATAATCCAGACCAGTCGACGAATATCACAGAACACAGAGAAGTGAACAAAACTGAGCTCATTTGAAGCTCACTGAGACTGAACGAAGCACATCTGAGAGATACGTCCACTCGTATTGAGCTCAGAGACGAACAACTTCTCTTTCTACCACTCTAACACAGAAACACACTCCTGGATGAACAAGAAATCACACACCAGATGTCTTCCGTGTCTCAGTTGCCTCTCCTAAACACAGATGAGCGCGAATGGAGGTCAAAAAGAGACTTTTTACTGATTTTTTTTACTGAGAAAAACACCCGTTATCTCACACGTGTCTCTTCTAGAGTTTCAGAAGAGATCTTCATTTTGAATTCTTTTGATTTTAGGAGAAAAATCTGAGATCATGTTAATACTGAGAAACATTAAGTTCCCTGAGAAATGAAAGAGGCCATCTGAGCAATTACATTTCCCATAAATCGCCCATAGAAATAAAAAATTAGATCATTTCGAGGTCTCACATGTTTCTCCAAGACATCGATGAGACTGAATGGAGCGCAAATGGAGTCGTCTTTTTCACAGATCTCACACTTCTCCTCTAGAGCTTCAGAAGAGATCTCAAATTTGATTTCAAGAGAAACATCTGAGACTATGTTGATACCAAAAAAACACATTGAGTTCCCTGAGAAATGAAAGAGCAACATCTGAGCAATTACATTTTCCTAAATCGGCCATGGATAAGAAAAATCACAAAGGAAATCTCACTGATGTCTCAAATCTCTCTCCAAGACATCAATGAGACTGAATGGAGAGCAAATAAAGTCATCTACTTAATAGATCTCACATAATGTCTCTTCTAGAGTCTCAGAAGAGATCTTAATTTGTATTTCTTTTCATTTTTGGAGAAACATTTGAGATAATGTTGATACCTAGAAACAACACAAGTTCCCTGAGAAATGAAAGAGCAACATCTGAGCAATAACATTTCCCCTAAATCGCCCATAGAAAAGAAAAATGTGATCATTTCGAGGTCTCACGTGTTTCTCCAAGACATCGATGAGATTGAATCGAGCGCAAATGGAGTCGTCTTTTTCACAGATCTCACATTTCTCCTCTAGAGCTTCAGAAGAGATCTCAAATTTGATTGAAACAGGAACATCTGAGACTATGTTGATACCAAAAAACACATTGAGTTCCCTGAGAAATGAAAGAGCAACATCTGAGCAATTACATTTTCCTAAATCGGCAATAGAAAAGAAAAATCACAAAGGAAATCTCACTGATGTCTCAAATCTCTCTCCAAGACATCAATGAGATTGAATGGAGCGCAAATAAAGTCATCTACTTAATAGATCTCACATTTCTCCTCTAGAGCTTCAGAAGAGATCTCAAATTTGATTGAAACAGGAACATCTGAGACTAAGTTGATACCAAGATATACATTAAGTTTCCCTGAGCTATGAAAGAGCAACATAACATTTTTCGAAAAAGAAAAAAACACAAAAGAAATCTCACTGAAGTCTCAAATCTTTCTCAGAGACTGAATGAAGAGCAAAAAAAAAAAAAACAAAAAAAACAGATCTCACATATGTCTCTTCTAGAGTTTCAGAAGAGATCTCAATTTGTATTTATTTGACAATTTTGGAGAAACATTTGAGATAAAGTCGATACCAAGAAACATACTTCGTTCCCTGAGCCATGAAAGAGCAAATTCGGAGCAAAAAAAGTTTTCTAAATCGAAAAATCTCATTGATGTCTCGAATCTTTCTCCAAGACAGAGCAAATGGAGTCGCTTCCAAATCTCATGTAGAGTTTCAAAGAAATCTCAATAATGTCTCAAACTGTGCTCAGATCCTAATCTCAAAACATTTCATTCATCAAATGATTTGAGTTGCTCCACATTAAGAGCATTGCTCTACACTCTTACTCTGACGAAGTCTAACTCCATGAAGTCTCTAAACGAGCCTCTTCTGAGCTTCATCCTAAACTCCCTGTCCCGAGTCAAGCAGAAGTGAGTAGTTCCCAGTGGATCAACACAAGCGCAGTGTACATGAACATCGCGTTTCTCCAGACATGCAGCGAACGCGTCGATCTTCATACTCACCCAAAAGTACATCATCATTTCAGCCACGAAAACCCTCAACAGATATTGCTCTCTCAGGACAGCTGGATTCTCCTCCCGTCTCCTCCAACACTTCTCCTCCTCTCCTCGCCTCTGACTTTCCTGATGTTTGAGCGTCTAGTTTCTCGGGAAACACCTGGAGAAGCGGCGTCAGTGTGTCTGATACTCTTTTACTCCTTCCTTTGCTCTCGTCTCACAGCAGCTTTACTTTAAGACTGAGTCTGAACCAGGATCACAGCGTTCTCCAGCGGGGGGGAGAGAGAGAGAGAGAGAGAGAGAGAGAGAGAGAGAGAGAGAGAGAGAGAGAGAGAGAGAGAGAGAGAGAGAGAGAGAGAGAGAGAGAGAGAGAGAGAGAGAGAGAGAGAGAGAGAGAGAGAGAGAGAGAGAGAGAGAGAGAGAGAGAGAGCGAGGGGGTTTTCTCTGATGACAGTATTGATGGCGGATGTGAGTGAACAGGCTCTACCCACAATCCTCTCTAGATACGCCGTCTGAAACCCGACAAGCACCACAAACAAACAACATAAAGCAGAGGAGAACATATAGAGAGACCGAGCCGGGGTTCTTTCACTGTGAAGCGTCTGTATGACATAAACAAATGCATGTCTCGTACATGTGCTGGGAACTGCCATGTCCAGCTCACATTTCTACTCATAATCAAAGGAAAGAATAATATTGTTTTTTTTTGTTTTTTTTTACGACAATATTTTTTATTTTGCAAAAAAAGTGAATTTAAGCACACTGAAGAAAAAGGGAAACATGAAATCTTGAAGTAGAAAGACTGAAATTGTATTTTCTTGTAAAACGTACTCCAATAATCTTTTAATTACAGCTTTGAAAAAGTATTTTTTACAGTGCAATCTTTTTTTCTTTTTTTTTTTACATTACGACATTCAACCCAAATCTGTGATAAAAAACAAATAATAGTGATATAATTATATATTATATTTTGTATTTATTTTGCAAGAAAACATTTTATGTTTTGAACGAAAATTAATTTAAGGGCCATTATTATTATTATTATTTTTGTTGTTAAATTATTACATCATTTTGATGACAATGAAGCACATTTATCCCAAAGTTTCATTAATGTAATGCAACAAAAGAAAACAAAATCTTATTCCCATTACTGTAATGTGGACAACAACAAAAAAATATTTAATATATTTTGCTAAAGATTTTATTTAAGGTCCATTCAGTTTATTATTATTAATAATTGTTTTCATGAAAACTTTTTACCCAATTTTTCATTAACACAATGCAAAAAAATATATATATTCCCATTACTGTAATTGTAAAAAAATTACTTTTTTTTTTTTGCATTGTGACCATTTTCATGACAACATTTAACTCAAATATTTATAAATGTAATGCAAAAAAACCTACATATATACACATTAACATTTTACAAATACTTGCAAGAAAATATTTTATATTCATGACCATTACGCATATTTAACACAAAATATTATTATTGTATGCTATTACTGTAATGTGAACAGAAAAAAATTAATTTAAATTATAAGCATTTATAAACTGTGGTTGCATTTGATGAGCCTTTCATTATTACTGTAATACAGTGCTAAAAATGAATAAAAGTATTGGAATTAATAAAAAAAATACTGCATTACAGTAATGAGAATCACCTATAAGAATAACTGGAAAAAAGTAAAAATACTGCATTACAGTAATGAGAATCACCTATAAGAATAACTGGAAAAAAGTAAAAATACTGCATTACAGTAATGAGAATCACCTATAAGAATAACTGGAAAAAAGTAAAATTACTGCATTACAGTAATGAGATTTTGCATGGAAATGTGCTAAAATGTCACAATGCAAAAAATAATAATCTTATTGGTCTTCAAGACAGGCTTTGTTTTATTAATAATTCAGCATTTCTCTTTCAGATGTGGGGATGAAATGTGGCCTAGATGTGTTATACAAATCCCCCCTAAAGTCAGTTCAATCCCTTTATATAAAGAGAAACGGAGTGAGTGAGAAGTCCACGAGACGCTGTAGTTTCATCACCGCTGCGTCAGCACATTTTAAAAACAGGTCATCAATATCTGCCTGCAGGACACACTTTAAAAACCAGCCTACAAACCACACACACACACACGGAATCTGCTGCTGTGCCAGATAAACGCTGCGCACACACACACACACAGGCTGTACTGTAACACCAGCGCACTCTTCTGCAGCCCGCCGTCTCCTTTAATTGGATTTTTATCTGTGGTCATTTTTTTCTTCTCTCTAGCATCTCTCTTAGACCTCTGAGGAATAGTTTTTTTAGAAATGATAATTAGACTACGAGAGGGAAAAAAATACATCGAGTTCAGATCTAAACTCGTCTCACTTTATCTCTCTCTGTCTCACGGCTGTGAACACGCGAGAAAAATACATGTGTTGTTGTGTGTGTCCTGATTTACACCACACGAGTCTGGACAATCTGATTCTTTCACTCTAGTCTGATCCTCTGGATTTAGTTTGATTCGCTAATCTGAATCTCTGACTCATGCTTACAGTTTGATTCTTCAACTCTAGTTTGATTATCTGACTCAGATTCGTCTTTCCTCCAGTTTGATTCTTTGATACTCTAATTGATTCAAATTTGAATCTTTGACTCTAGTTTGTTTCTAAAACTGTAGGTCGAGTTTGACTCTCCGATTACTCTGCTATAATTAGACTCTCAGACTAGTTTGATTTACAGAGACTGATTCTTTATCTCTGACTCCAGTTTGATTCTTTGACTCTGAATCTCTGACTCCAGTTTGATTCTTTGACTCTGAATCTCTGACTCCAGTTTGATTCTTTGACTCTGAATCTCTGACTCCAGTTTGATTCTTTGACTCTGAATCTCTGACTCCAGTTTGATTCTTTGACTCTGAATCTCTGACTCCAGTTTGATTCTCCAACCCCCGTTTGATTTCTAGACTCTAGTCTGATTCTCTGACTCTGATTATTCTATGACTCTTGTTTGACTCTCTAATTTGATTCATTGATTCTCTAAAATGATATGATTCTTTGATTCTTTAATCTGCATATTTGACACAAGTTTGATTCTTTGACTCTAGTATGATTCTTCAACTCAAGTCTGAATCTTCGACTTTGATCTCTAGCTTGATTCTTCGACTCTGACTAGTTTGATTCTAGTCTGATTCTTTGACTCTGAATCTGATTATGATTATTCTATGACCCTTGTTTGACTCTCTAATTGGATTCATTGATTCTCTAAAATTAGTCTGAAAGTCTGAATCTTGGACTCTGAATCGTTGACTCTAGTTTGATTCTTTGACTGTAGTTCTAGTTTGACTCTCCGAAAATCCAAATCTTTTTTTTTTTTTATATATATCCAAATCTTACTCGACTGTCCGACTAGTTTGATTCTTTGACTCTGAATCTCTGACTCTAGTTTGATTCTTTGACTCTGAATCTCTGACTCTAGTTTGATTCTTTGACTCTGAATCTCTGACTCTAGTTTGATTCTTTGACTCTGAATCTCTGACTCTAGTTTGATTCTTTGACTCTGAATCTCTGACTCTAGTTTGATTCTTTGACTGTAGTCTTATTCTCCGTCTCTAATTCTTCTCTAACACTGTTCATTCTATGATCCTTTTTTGATTCTCTAATTTGATTAATTGATTCTTTAATCTGAACCTCTGACTCTAATTTGATTCTCTGATTTGATTAATTGATTCTCTAAATTGATGTGATTCTCTAATTTGATTCTTTTATTCTTTAAGCTCTGACACAAGTTTAATTCTTCGACTCTGAATCTCTGACTCTAGTTTGATTCTCTGATTTGATTAATTGATTCTCTAGAGAATAAAAGAATCAAATTAGAGAATCAAATCAATTTAGAGAATCAATTAATCAAATCAGAGAAATAAACTAGAGTCAGAGATTCAGAGTCGAAGAATTTACTTGTGTCAGAGATTAGAGAATAAAAGAATCAAATTAGAGAATCACATCAATTTAATCTCTGACACAAGTTTAATTCTTCGACTCTGAATCTCTGACTTTAGTTTATTTCTCTGATTTGATTAATTGATTCTTTAAATTGATTTGATTCTCTAATTTGATTCTTTTATTCTCTAATCTCTGACACAAGTTTAATTCTTCGACTCTGAATCTCTGACTCTAGTTTATTTCTCTGATTTGATTAATTGATTCTCTAAATTGATTATTTTATTCTCTAATCTCTGACTCTAGTTTGATTCTTCGACTGTGGTTCTAGTTTGACTCTCCGAATATCCGACTCTAACTCGACTCTCCGACTAGTTTGATTTTAAACTCTATTCTGATTCTACAGGAAGTGCCTGATAATAAAAAGTGCTGGTGTTGCATTAGTTGAACTTCAACTTTCGGCCAGCTCTAATGCTGGGACACATGAACACCGAGCGTTCAAGAGTCGTTTGCCTGGCAGATAACAGGTGATCATCTCTTCAACTTTACGAATCGCACCTGTTATTTCTCTCACCATCAACAAACAGCATCGCACACATATATCACATCAACACACATCACTGTGTTGAACTGAATCCCGAAAGCATATTTACCCTCCACACACACACCTGCTCGGCGCTCAGTCGAACACGCGACGCCACTCGCACTGTGATTGAACGCTTAGGGAAGTGATGTCATCAAGTCAAGCACAAATCCACCTGTTCATATCAATCACGGATGCACAAACAAACCACACTGTATCAACACACACACACACACAGATCCTCTCTCACCTGTGTGCTGAAGAGAGGGAGTCCCAATCGCCACAGGTGATCGGTCAGGACCCTCCCGTACACCCGAGCGACACCGGTCGACTTACACACACCACCTGACCACAAAACACAAGACAAAGAGTCACGACAGCTGCACACACACAGGAGAATAGCATTGCCCAGATTCTCAGTTGTTTCTCATAAAACTGTCATACAAGTTATTTTCCGGCAAAAACAAGCATAAAAATCAGTCTACGGGCTTTCATAGACAACATACACTAAAGAATTGGGTTATTTTTTTCTACTCAAATCCTGGGTTGAGCCTTTTGGGGACATTTTTTGTGTTATTTTTTCAGTGTTAGGGTAGTTTTTGTGTAACCCAGCTCCTGGGTCAGACATAACAACCCATTTTTGGATAGTTTTTGTGTTACCCAGATCCTGGGTCAGATATAACAACCCATTGTTGGATAGTTCTTAGTGTAACTGAGCTCCTGGGTCAGACATAACAACCCATTGTTGGATAGTTTTTGTGTAACCCAGCTCCTGGGTCAGACGTAACAACCCAGTGTTTGGGTAGTTTTTGTGTAACTACCGCAGATCCTGGGTCAGATATAACAACCCAATGTTGGATAGTTTTTGTGTTACCCAGCTCCTGGGTCAGACGTAACAACCCGATGTGTGGGTAGTTTTTGTGTAACCCAGCTCCTGGGTCAGACGTAACAACCCGATGTGTGGGTAGTGTTTATGTAACCCAGATCCTGGGTCAGACGTAACAACCCAATGTGTGGGTAGTTTTTGTGTAACCCAGCTCCTGGGTCAGACGTAACAACCCGATGTGTGGGTAGTTTTTATGTAACCCAGATCCTGGGTCAGACGTAACAACCCGATGTGTGGGTAGTTTTTATGTAACCCAGCTCCTGGGTCAGACGTAACAACCCAGTGTTTGGGTAGTTTTTGTGTTACCCAGATTCTGGGTCAGATGTAACAACCCAGTGTTTGGGTAGTTTTTGTGTAACTACCGCAGATCCTGGGTCAGATATAACAACCCAATGTTGGATAGTTTTTGTGTTACCCAGCTCCTGGGTCAGACGTAACAACCCGATGTGTGGGTAGTTTTTGTGTAACCCAGCTCCTGGGTCAGACGTAACAACCCGATGTGTGGGTAGTGTTTATGTAACCCAGATCCTGGGTCAGACGTAACAACCCAATGTGTGGGTAGTTTTTGTGTAACCCAGCTCCTGGGTCAGACGTAACAACCCGATGTGTGGGTAGTTTTTATGTAACCCAGATCCTGGGTCAGACGTAACAACCCGATGTGTGGGTAGTTTTTGTGTAACCCAGCTCCTGGGTCAGACGTAACAACCCAGTGTTTGGGTAGTTTTTGTGTAACTACCACAGATCCTGGGTCAGATATAACAACCCAATGTTGGATAGTTTTTGTGTTACCCAGCTCCTGGGTCAGACGTAACAACCCGATGTGTGGGTAACAACCCGATCAATCAAACCACGAAGGTGAGCGAACAGTACGTGTAGATATTGAAGATAAGATAAATTTTTTTATTTTTTTTATTTTCTCTGTTGCGTTCAGTGCTTCTCTTATGCGCTCAGTGCTTTCTTCCGGAAACAACGGACCATATGAGATTCCAAGTCACAGTTCAGCTCACGTATCACCGTGTTCGTGGTTCGATTGATCGAGGCTGTTTTCCAAGATGGCTGCTGTCTGTATGCGCTAACTGTACTGTCTGTGTAAAGTATCTTCTTATTAAACTGTCTATACACTTACAAAGTTCTCAATGCTTCGGTTTGCATGTAAGGACACTCATTATGCTGCCGTGTTAGTGTGGGGCTAATTTGAGCCTTGTTAATGGTATTAACTAGCGATCTCTTTTTGCTTACTCGATGCCCAATATACTAGCGTTATAAGCTAAACTGTTTTTAGAGATAAAACTCTTTACATTCGATTATCATGAAAACAAATCTCAGGGAACGATTTAGTCTGTACCAATGTGTTATTACACCCGAGGTTCATTTTGCACCGGAGTTGTCCTTTAAGTTAATCCGTAAACATTAATTTATGCATGAAGTAAAATAATAATTTTAAAAAGCTAGTACTACAGTAAACATGAATCATGAACCACGTATGATGGGTTAAATCAACAACCATGGGCAAAATTAACTCAACAAGTGTTCTGTCCTATATTTACCCAGCCCTTGGGTTGAAAAACCCCCAAATTGGGTTGTTTTTAACCCAGTGTTTTTTAGAATGTAGGAAGTCGGGGAAGGTCTCGTTTTTAAGTTTCGCTACAGGCTCTTCACACATTGGCATGAATACATCAAATTAATGCATATTATTGAAGACAACTCGACTTTATTATTGACTTTAACTGATTTTCAATCAGATTAAAGACAGAAATCTGTGCATCTAGACCATTTATGAGGCTTTTTAACTAGCAATGGCACATTATGATGATATTTCACTATATTAGGGAGCACTTTTGGCCGTCACAAGTGTAGCCAAAAACATTAACATACACACACACAGAGAGAGAGAGAGAAACACACACTCGTGCCGACAGCACATGCATTATTTAAGAGCAAAATGGCCATTACAGAGATGCATTCGCCAAGAGTCAGCGTGTCTATTACACCACAAACACACACGTCATCTTTATCTGGTAAGTTGTGAATGAAACAAAAAGATTACTGGAGAACGTTTTACAAGAAAATACCATTTCTACTTCAAAACACCTATTGTTTTTCTTTTTTAGTGTACAGTACAACTTCATCATAGGCTAAACCCAGTACTGCCACGAGCACATTAAATATGAACACGTCAACGACTGATCTGCAGACAGAAACCCGTCGTTTCAGAGACATCCGGAGGCATTTCTGCGGTTATTGACGATCTCTCTGTGTTCTGCTCGAGTCGCTGGGTTCCAGGTGGATTTTGAGGCCGTTTCAGTTGTTTTATGTGATGTGTGTGTGCAGTTTTTCGTCTCTTTCCGCAGACTCGACAGCCTCCTGCACCGACTGCATCAAATATTAACACTGCGATTAAACGCTACAGAGAGAGAGAGAGAGAGATGAGCGAGCCTGTCGATGCTTGTAGTAGCTGCCGCAGTGAGACTCTCTGTGTGTGTGTGTGTGTGTGTGTGTGTGGTTGGCTGGAGCTCACTAATCACTTAGGGTAATGCTGACCTCAAGAGCCGCCACACACACACACACACACACACAACTGATCTTCGGCTGGTGGGATCATGTCTTGAAAAACAGAAAATGTCCTGTGAAAAAACTGACACAAATACTGTATACAAGTCCATATAAATGAAAAATAAGAACGTTTGACATCTGATCTTTTTTCATCTTATTGTGTGTGTGCGAGTGACTGAGTGTATGTGTGTGTGTGTGTGTGTGTGTGTGTGTGTGTGTGTGTGTGTGTGTGTGTGTGTGTGTGTGTGTGTGTGTGTGTGTGTGTGTGTGTGAGAGAGAGAGTTAGTGCGTGCGTGTTTGTGTGTGCGAGTGAGTGTGAGTGTGCGTGAGTGAGAGTTAGTGCGTGCGTGTTTGTGTGTGTGCGAGTGAGTGTGAGTGAGTGTATTGAGAGTGTGTGTGTGTGCGCGCGTGCGTGTGTGCGAGTGAGTGTGAGTGTATGAATGTGTGTGTGTTAGTGTACCAGAAAACGGTTCATTTACTCTACTGCATGTTTGTGCGTGTGCGAGTGACTGAATGTATGTATGTGTGTGTGTGTGTGTGTGTGTGTGTGTGTATGTGTGTGCGAGTTAGTGCGTGCGTGTTTGTGTGTGTGTGCGAGTGAGAGTGCGTGTGTGTGTGTGTGAGTGTGAGTTAGTGCAGGCGTGTGAGTGTATTGGGTGTGTCTGTGTGTGTGTGTGTGTGTATGTCTGTGCGAGTTAGTGCATGCGTGTTTGTGTGTGTGTGCGAGTGTGTGTGTGTGTGTGTGTGTGTGTGACTGTGTGTGTGTGTGTGTGTGTGAGTTAGTGCGTGCGTGTTTGTGTGTGTGTGCGAGTGAGAGTGCGTGTGTGTGTGTGTGTGAGTGGGAGTTAGTGCGTGCGTGTGAGTGTATTGGGTGTGTGTGTGTGAGAGTGCGTGTGTGTGTGAGTGGGAGTTAGTGCGTGCGTGTGAGTGTATTGGGTGTGTGTGTGTGTGTGTGTGCGAGTGAGTGTGAGTGTATGAATGTGTGTCTGTGTGTGTGTTAGTGTACCAGAAAACGGTTCGTTTACTCTACTGCATGCGTTATTAAAGCTGCAATGAACCCGTTCTCTCGTCCTTCACTCTCCGCTTCCTTCTTTTACCACAAAAAAAAAAAAAGAATAAAAAGAAACAAGTGGATGAAACATTCATAAACATCAAACCGTCTGCACTTACAGGGAAATAATCTACTGTGTATCGTTTAATATTTCTCTCACCGTCTGATTTTAATCATAAAAACACTAATGAGTCCACATACATAATGCAAAGCACCATGGGAGGGATGCATATCTGTCATAAATAGTTATTAATTTGATCATTAACACCATAATCTACAATATTATTCATTAAATTATACTAAATAACAATGAAATAAAAAAATCAGAGAGCATATATGATTGTAAAATAGGGAGAGTTGTAACACCCCCAATTCCACCAATCAGGGCTAAGCTAATGACTTATGATCAATACATATATATATATATATATATATATATATAATATATATAAAACTGATTTTAATATAATTGAATGAACAGGCGTGCATGTTTGTGTTTGGTGATGATGAACTGATCAGGGCTTTTACACAGATGAGGTTGTTTACCTACTTCAAACTCTCAATCAATGACCCTTCCAGATTAATTGAGATGCTTTACATTGATTTTTCCCGATGGGGGTGTGTGTGTGTGTGTGTGTGTGTGGGGGGGGGGCTGTTGCCAGGGTAATCACTAGGGTTAGGGGTTACGTGCTCGGACGGGACGTCTCTATGCTCACACACACACACACACACTGCAGGATGTTTCCTCTCATTCAAAAAGATCCAATAATCTTAAAGTCCCCCTGTGGTGAAAATCAAGCTCTTAATTTTGTTTATACGTCTATGTGGTGTTATTAATATGCTTTAAGACAAACCATGTGCAAATTCATAAGTCGACAGCATTGCTGAGTATTTTCTCCTTAAAACTGCAGTGAATCAAAGACAGTCTCAAAAACACGGTTTGAAATCGCTGGTGTTTCTGACGTCACACACTACCTTGTAACCAATCAGATCAACGTGTGATCGTCAACCAGTGGATCTCTGAGCTGAGTGAGTGAGTGGAGGCGGGGCTCATTTGCATATTCATAGAACCGCGAATACCAAATGAGGCAAGGGTGTAGAGTTACATTCAAGCTATTTTAAGGCATGAAGAATTTTTTTTTTCAAGGAAAAACTTTTAAATATGTAATTTTGGTGATTAAAGATGAGTTTTAAGGGATACAATGATTGACTGCAGGGGGTCTTTAATGGAATTGAGGTAAACTTTTTAACACTAATAAATTGACCTTTAATAAAAAAGAAACAAAAACAAATTAACACATAAAAAAATGTTTTCAATTTTATTATAACTAGATGTAATAAATCCAACGGACTTTGACAAACATTCAATCAATAAAATGTCAATTGTGTTATGGCGAAAGAAAGAAAGAAAGAAAGAAAGAAAGAAAGAAAGAAAGAAAGAAAGAAAGAAAGAAAGAAAGAAAGAAAGAAAGAAAGAAAGAAAGAAAGAAAGAAAGAAAGAAAGAAAGAAAGAAAGAAAGAAAGAAAGAAAGAAAGAAAGAAAGAAAGAAAGAAAGAAAGAAAGAAAGAAAGAAAGAAAGAAAGAAAGAGGCTACTACAGTAGATTCAATAAAACCAACTTGCTTTGAACAATGAATAAATAAATAATGTAATATTTATGCATATACATACATACATACATACATCATGCATACTAGATGCAAATCCCACGGATCAAAGAAGCAAAATAAATAAACAAGCAAACAAACAAACACAAAATAAAATGGTTATGTCGCATAAAAAAAATCTAAATGAACTGTGTAATTAGAATTAGACAGTTTTAATAACACACTCATCAATCACTCTCATCAGTTGTGTGATCAAATATATACAAAATAATGTCTGTTACATCCAAGCTGGTGAATATTAAAACTTTAGAGTTATATCTGGTCTAAGCAGCGGCGTGTGAATTATACAATGACTTTGGACTTTTAGGTCATTCTGTGTGAACTCAACCAGAAGTCCCCGGCTTTATCCGGTGAAAGAAATACATAAATGAAGAAGAAAGACTAAATATTAAATGTCACGGCTGAATAATTACCAAGTAATCCACTAATTTGTAGAGCGGGGTCATAATGACAATTTGGAGCTAGATTACAGGGGGGTAGAAATGACTTTAGAAAGATGGCAGCATCATTATTTTATGATCCCTCAGAGATCGGAGGGTCTGTTAGTAAAACCTGTTGACTTTAGCAATCTTTGTTGGATTTTATGCCAACGGTGAGAGGTCCAAAATGGAGAAAAGCACTTCTTGTGTTTTTCTTGCCCCAAGTTTGCATGCCTGTAACTCAAGAAATATTAAAGATATCTTCATATCCTTCTAGATTTTGGTTCTTCACAAACTTTTTAAGGGCCCTATATCGTTAAATTCCAGACATGTGAGGATTTCAGTGTCATTTCCAGTGGTCAAAAACCAAATATCAGTCACTTTGCTGATACTGAACAGCTGATACTTTTTTCATTTAAAGAGGAATGTCTGAAGAACAAATAGTGTTGAAACTAGAAATATGCATCTCGTTTTTTTCAACCAACACAATTGCAGCCATTGAACATTCCTCTCTAAGTGCCCAAAATATTGTTTTTCCAAAGTTTGAGTGCCTGTAACTTTTTTGCGCATGCCAGAAATTTTAATATCCTTCTAGATTCTAATTCCTAATAAACTTTTCTTTTGGTATCTTCAATTTAAAGGCCCTATATGGTTTAATCCCAGAGATATAGGGACGCCAACGCGGAAACAAGTTATGATACTTGCCTATTTGAACTCTTGCTAGTTTCAGAAGCTGTAAAAATGAACACAATCCCCAAATATCCCTTAAACTGCTTCAAATATAGATTATAAATACACTTTCGAGAGCAAGATAATGTGCCTCAACTTGATCATTTCCGTGAATGTTTGGCACTCAGAGAAATGTGTTGAATGCAATTGTTTTGATAGAGGGGAACAATATACATTTCTAGTTTCAACAATATTTGTTCTTCAGAAATTGCTCTTTAAAAGTTAAACGTATCAGCTGTGTGCAAAAGTGAACAACATTTGGTTTTTGACCATTGAAAATGTGTACAGTTTATTAATTTTATCATGGAACCGCATTAAGATCTCCATAATCTGGGACTGAACCATAGAGGGCCTTTAAAATGAAGATGGAAAAATACATTTTTGTTAAGAACCAGAATCTAAAATGATATTTGTTACGGCCCATGACCAAATATAGCTCGTTAGTTTGAGTAAAACAAATAATGGGTACGAACCGAACATATAAAAGTGTCACTGAGATATCTTTCTTGAGTTACAGGCATGCAAACTTGAGGCAAAAAAAGTGCTTTTCCCCATTTTTGAACTCTCACCGTTGGCATATAATGCAACAAAGATTGCTAAAGTCAACATATTTTACTAGCATACCTACTAATCTCTGTGTAATAATAAAATAATGATGCTGCCATCTTTCTAAAGTCATTTTTACCACCCTGTAATCTGGCTCCAAATCTCAGGTAAATTTGTTGAATTTTGATGCCCTTAACAAAATACACAGTAAATATACATTAAATATTTTGGCTTTCTTCACTATTTATGTGCGTCTGTCTTCAGAAAAAAATCTTAACAAAATCAAAAACTTGGAAGTTTCTATAATTTGGTTTGCTTTGACATGGAATGACCTTTTTTTTTTTTACCCTTGAGAAAAGCTCACTGGATGACCCTGGGTGTGATATGTTGTATCGAATGCGATGAAACTCGGACATGTTTAAGTGTCTTAACCGCCCGAATACAGCTTGAACCAGCCAGAAACCTGCAGTGAACACACAGTTAGCAGTTCCAGTCGTTTGAGTGTCTGAAACACTTCTTCATGAACGCGACTGTCAGAGCCCAGCTTCATTCATCAGACGCCTGCGTCTTTAAAACCAGTCACGGCCGGCGGGCAAACACGCAAAACGCGCACAGCAACCAATAAACTCGAGCGGCGACAAAAAGATTGAAAGCGAGAATCTGGAGAATGGCTCTGGGCGATTGGCGGAGCTTCACACTCGCGGATTCATCAAGCTCTGAGAGACTCTGTGCTCCACTTTCACACAACAACAACAACAACCTCAAAACCAGACCGACTGACACTCGGATCCTGATCTTTGTTGAGTTGCATCTGTATTTATTAGTCTGATCGTGACAGGAGGGTCTGTGGAGGTTTTAAAACACTCTATATCTATATCTTCTGATAGTGGTGTATTTTAAAGGCCTATGTTTTCTGCAATGTGGGTGGAGTCACAGAATCCAGTCACAGAAACGTTCTGTATAATGCAGCATGTCTTGGAATTTGGCATAATTTTGATGAATATATAAAAAAAATAGGGCTTTACTATTAATCAAATGGCGATATGGACGCGTGTGTGTTATTTAAGCACAAAAAGACAGTTTAAATCTATTTTAAAGTCTGCAGGTGTCTGTGTGAATGAGCGGCGCAGTACACATTTCGTCTAGTACACAGTCATGTGACACACACACACTGTTTTCAGCGTCTGCAGTCTCGTTTTATGAGGACATGAACGCATGAACTTCAACTGCAGAGCCACTCTGAGACATTTCACTTGAGAAAAACTACCATTTTCACTACAACCTGCCTAAATAAATATTCGGATTAACTTGAATACATTATGACAGAAATATATTACTATTGCACCGTAGAATGTACATCTTAAAGTAATAATAATAAAATGATTAAAACTGTATTTTAATGAATATCACAATCGTTCTTCCATGTTTTAACTTTAATAGTAAACCTCTGTCGTGCAGACTTGTTATGCATAAAATGTTTAAATTTTTTAATTTGATTACATTTTTAAAAATTCATTAAATTCAATAATAAATTTGGTTTAAATCATAAATCCAGATAACACAGAATTAATTACTATTTTTAGGCACTATTATTGTTACAAATGATTTAACTGTTGAAGTTTTTATGAATTCAGTTGATACGACATGCTTTTTGATTATTAAAATTTAGTTAAATCATTCAACGTAATCCAGAATTTTTTTAACGTAAAACAGAATTTGGGAAGAAAATGAAACTGATTTCCGAAGGCTGTTAAAACATCATTTTTATTAAATTATTGAATTGTATAAGTTTCATGATTGTAATGAATTAGACAAATACTTGACATAATTCATCTCTTGCACACCAACAGCGTTATTTTATTACGATTGATATACTAATATAGTTTTTGTTTATATTTTAGATTTACATTTTCACTTTAATTTGAGTCAAATTTGTAGTAATTCTATTGTGTTTTTGTCCTTTTTTATCAGTCTGTCTATATAGTTTTAGAAGTTTTAGTGTTTTTTTCAGTTAAGTACTTCAAATTAAACTAAAAATTAAAAATGTTCCAATTTGTTTACGTTGTTTTTTTGTAATTTCAGTTTATTTTTATTAAAAAGTAATGAAAATGTTGTACATAAAATGGTGACAACGCAGTATCAAAATTGTATCGTTTTATATCGCAATGCTAACAAAGAATGATTTTATGATTAATTGCATTTTATTTCATGCATTTAGCATTTTATCAACAAGGACAGACAGAAAACCTGACAGACGCTGAAAACCAAAGTCAGGCATTTCCCTGAAGTCACTTGTGTAGCGGTGGAGTCGGGTGAAAGCGTGAGGGTGTCTATTTCCCCGGCGAGCCGTGCAGGTGTGAGCTTAAGGTGCTCGGCTTCTTTCTTCCGTCTGTCACTCGCGCTAATTTGATTACTGACTGATTAAACCGTCACTAATGCAGTCAGAGCCGCGGCGTGCTAATGTAATAAAATCACTTACGGCTAAAACCGGTTAGCTTAATTGGCAGTAGGAGTGATGCTCAAGATTTGCATTAAATCATTTATTTGCGCTCTCAACACGCAATTCCATTACTCACATTAGCGATTTGCACAGCTAATTTAAGCAGAGAGACTCGTTCAAGGGTACGGAGCTGAAGTATAGCATCCCACCGCTCTCCTTAACTTAGCTAGACCGTTTCCTTGGAGAGTGAGAAGAAAGCATCAACATGCTGCGGTCATGTTTTGCTATAGCGATGGCGGCCGTTAACCTCGTGCCTTCGCAACGAGTGGGGTTTGGTCAACAGCCTGGGTCGTGTTCAGTCGCTGCTGATCATTAAAACTAATAGGCAACATCTACCTGTAAACACATCCAGGGCTAATGTCTCATGACATTAGCATTAGCCGCTCGTCCACTGAAAGTCAAGCGTAATTGCTTGGGTCCATTAGCGCTCACATCAAACAGATGGTGCCCTAACCCCCTGATTCACATACATGCTCACACCAGGCAGGCTGTCACTCCCACACACGGGACCGGGGGACCCTGGAGTCTCTGAGGGCCCGTGGAAGAACAGGTCACCTGAAACATGCTCCCGCGAGCAGGACCAGACTCAACGCTAAACGCACAAGCTCGGACCGCTCTACTCTTCATGGAGGAGAGCCTCGTGGGTCAAATCACAACAACAAACTAACAAGAAACCAACACTCATATGTGCATATAGTGAACATGTATACATTATACATTTCACTGAATCCAATCAGATTTACGGTAGATTGAAAATTTTCAAGATGACGAGACAGACCAATAGTTCGGTCTGTCGATCAGTTCGACAGACAGACAGACAAACAGACACTTCAACATTTCAACAGACACACAGACAGACAGTTTTACAGACAGACAGTTTTACAGACAGACAATTTGACAGACAGATCGACAGACAGACAGTTTGACAGACAGACCAACATACAATGAGTTTGACAGACACATACAGTTTGACAGACAGACAGACAGTTCGATAGACACACAGTTAGACAGTTTGACAGACAGACAGAAACACAGACAGACAGACAGACAGAAACACAGACAAACAGTCAGACAGTTCGACAGACAGACAGACAAACAGACACTTCGACATTTCAACAGACACACAGACAGACAGTTTGACACAGACAAAAACACAGACAGACAGACAGACAGTTTGACACAGACAAAAACACAGACAGACAGACAGACAGATAGATAGACCAACAGACAGACAGACAGTTTGACAGACAGACCAACATACAATGATTTTGACAGACACATAGTTTGATAGATAGATAGATAGATAGATAAGATAGATAACATAGATAAGATAGATAAGATAGATAGATAGATAGATAGATAGATAGATAGATAGATAGATAGATAGATAGATAGATAGATAGATAGATAGATAGATAGATAGATAGATACAGACAGGCAGACAGATAGACAGACAGACAGACAGATCAATAGACACACAGATAGACCAACAGACAGACAGACAGTTCAGACCAACAGACAGAGAGTTTGACAGACACACAGTTAGACAGTTTGAAAGACAGACAGGCAGATCAACAGACAGAAACACAGACAGAAACACAGACAGACAGACAGAAACACAGACAGTTCGACAGATACACAGATAGACCAACAGACAGACAGACAGACAGACAGACAGAAAGACAGACAGTTTGACAGACAGACAGTTCGATAGACACACAGTTAGACCGTTTAACAGACAGACAGACAGACAGTTCAGACCAACAGACAGACAGTTCGATAGACACAGTTAGACAGTTTGACAAACAGATAGACAGACAGACAGACAGTTTGACAGACAGATAGACAGACAGACAGACAGACAGTTTGACAGACAGATAGACAGACAGACAGTTTAACAGACAGATAGACAGACAGTTTAACAGACAGACAGACAGACAGACAGTTTGACAGACATATAGACAGACAGACAGACAGACAGACAGTTTAACAGACAGTTTGACAGACAGACAGACAGACAGTTTGACAGACAGATAGACAAACAGACAGTTTAACAGACAGATAGACAGACAGTTTGACAGACAGACAAATAAACAGTTTAACAGACAGATAGACAGACAGACAGTTTGACAGACAGTTTGACAGACAGATAGACAAACAGACAGTTTAACAGACAGATAGACAGACAGTTTGACAGACAGTTTGACAGACAGACAGACAGACAGACAGTTTGACAGACAGATAGACAAACAGACAGTTTAACAGACAGATAGACAGACAGTTTGACAGACAGTTTGACAGACAGACAGACAGACAGACAGTTTGACAGACAGATAGACAAACAGACAGTTTAACAGACAGATAGACAGACAGTTTGACAGACAGATAGACAAACAGACAGTTTAACAGACAGATAGACAGTTTGACAGACAGTTTGACAGACAGATAGACAAACAGACAGTTTAACAGACAGATAGACAGACAGTTTGACAGACAGACAAATAAACAGTTTAACAGACAGATAGACAGACAGACAGTTTGACAGACAGTTTGACAGACAGACAGACAGTTTGACAGACAGATAGACAAACAGACAGTTTAACAGACAGATAGACAGACAGTTTGACAGACAGACAGTTTGACAGACAGTTTGACAGACAGATAGACAAACAGACAGTTTAACAGACAGATAGACAGACAGTTTGACCGACAGACAAATAAACAGTTTAACAGACAGATAGACAGACAGTTTAACAGACAGATAGACAGACAGACAGTTTGACAGACAGATAGACAGACAGTTTAACAGACAGATAGACAGACAGACAGTTTGACAGACAGTTTGACAGACAGACAGACAGTTTGACAGACAGACAGACAGACAGTTTGACAGACAGATAGACAGACAGTTTGACAGACAGTTTGACAGACAGACAGACAGACAGTTTGACAGACAGACAGACAAACAGACAGTTTAACAGACAGATAGACAGACAGTTTGACCGACAGACAAATAAACAGTTTAACAGACAGATAGACAGACAGTTTAACAGACAGATAGACAGACAGACAGTTTGACAGACAGTTTGACAGACAGTTTGACAGACAGACAGACAGACAGACAGACAGACAGACATGTTTCCCTCTGGAATCGTCCACTTCCGGTCTGGGATGGCATTCCCCAGCACTCTGTGGTTTCACTGGCTCTCTGCCACTAAAGCTTTTGATTGGATTTTAGCTTAAGAACATTTGCTTAAAGATAAATCAATATCTTCTTTAAGCCGCTCTGTCAGATAAGTGATGTTCACCATTACATTATGGATCCGAACACTTGAGACGCCAGCAGCCGGCATGCAGCGGCTTAAACGCTCGCATCCAAGCCTGTACCTCAGGTTTACTCAGCGCCGGGTGAGACGTCTAACAGCGCCTCGTTCACGGCCCGAGTGTGAAGCTCTGCCTCTGAACCGCAGCCTATGAGGGAATCGTTACTCGCTCGGCCTCAGGGCCTCTTAGACGGAGATCTCAAGACAAACGCTTTAACAAATTAGCACGTTCAGACCCCAGGACACAGCCAGTGTTTTTCTTTCGCTCACAACAGCAGTGTTGTTTGCATTAAGAGGGCTAGCGAGGTAAATGGAGCCGTTTTCAATTAGTTTCCAAAGTGCTTATCCCATTAAAGATAACGACTTATTGATTTAACGACAGCAGAGCGTTTGGTGCGGGCTCATTTTTGTTATGACTTCACTGTTGTTGTTTTTTTTGTTTGTCTTTCTCTCTCTCTGATCTGATTTAGGAGTCTTGTAGCCGTCCTGTCGGAAAACTCCTGATTTTTTTTTTTTTTTTGTCGTGATTTGTCACTCATTTCAAAGAGGCGTATGAAATAATAGCTCGTTCGAACCGCTCAACTTGGATCAAGTGAATGGGAACGTTAATGGGTTTTTTTTAGATTCTTGTGTCTAAAGAAACCAAGTGACCAATAAATGTCTTATCGATCATTACAGAATATGACACGAAGTAGGTTTTATTATAGGGTTAAATACAGATACTGTAAAATGAAATTGCAGGATTTTCAAGCGCTAATTTTTGGGGTTTTCGAGGATTTCAACCAGAGATCACTCTTATTAAACAATATATGTATTATCTTTCACATTAAAAGGTAATAGATAAACAAAAATAAACCAATAAAACAAAATGGAACCAATAAAGTGCAGCAGATCCAAACAACTGGTAACTTTAACCATTGAAAGGATACTATGACAAAGATATCGCTTTCTTTTTTCAAACTGATTTTTTTCTCATGAATATATGATTGACCTGAAGAATGAAAGCTGTATTTGCATATTATTGAGCAATATCACACTCATAGCCATGCGAAACGGCTCTATATCAATATCAGACGGGCGGCAGAGTTCATTTTGTGTGAAAAGATTGTTTTTTCGATCAAATTAAACACTAATTTCACATATTGTCTTTCAATAATGTAAGCGCTTTTCCATAAATATGGCTGTTTTCCAGTACTTTAATTTCAAAAAGTCAAATTAGAGTACTTAAAACACTTTAAGCACCTTGTACGAACCCTGTAAATAGTCTGAATGTCCTACGTCACTGAGGTCCAGATCTCAGTTTCTGCTCGGCACAGAAGATCTCGTCTCCATCTTAAGAGGGTTTCGCGGGCTGTGATCTTCAAGAAGGACTCGTTTGATGTCAGATCCTGTGTGAGAGTTTCTCTTCGGGCAACGACGCACACTGTACAAAGAAAAAAAAAACCCTCACACACCTTTGAACATCTGTTTTGTGCTGGGGTCCGCGCAGCTTCAAGCGCTTCCGGTCGTATCTTCACTTTCTGTTCTCTATTCTCTGTTCTCTCTCCTTGTGTAGATGTTTTGTCGAGAGATGTGGAACATCTGAGCGCTGGGAATCATTTGGAAACGAGTCGTGTAATCGTTTGAACGTCAGAGCGAGTCATTAGTTATTCCTTCTCCTGTAAGTGTTATGAAAGAGAGACACACACACACTTCAGCTGAGTTTCCACTAAAGCCGAGACACACGATACAAATTAACAGGCCTGAAATCAACTCGGCTTTTCATTAGTGAAGCCGACTGTGTCAAGCATCATTACACACTAATTATTATTTATGTCTTATTTTCCAGTTAAAACGTCTAAGTATTCTTGAATTCTTATATTTATTTGAGAAGCAACACCGCATCAGATATTAAGGCTTGTTTTCTTGGATTGTATCTTGAATGTACTGCAGGTGACTAGTTTATTGGTTTTTAAAGTTAAAAACGTACAGAATTCTTATAGAGCAGAATAAAATATCCATCTTGGATATTTTAACTGAAAAACAAGTTTTTTTAATTAAAAAAAGCCTAATTAAAGTAATTAGGAACTACAGTTTTATATGATACTTCCAGAATTTTTATATATTTTATATATACATTTATTATTTATAAATATATATTTAACATTACATATTGTAATGAACATTATATATTGTAATTAATATAATATTTATTATACAAGTTATGATTAAATAATATTAAATAATTGTAATATCGATAATCATATTTTATAATAATTTAACTGAAGAAAATGTCATTATATATATACACTCACCGGCCACTTTATTAGGTACACATGTCCAACTGCTCGTTAACACTTAATTTCTAAGCAGCCAATCACATGGCGGCAACTCAGTGCATTTAGGCATGTAGACATGGTCAAGACAATCTCCTGCAGTTCAAACCGAGCATCAGTATGGGGAAGAAAGTTGATTTGAGTGACTTTGAACGTGGCATGATTGTTGGTGCCAGAAGGGCTGGTCTGAGTATTTCAGAAACTGCTAATCTACTGGGATTTTCACGCACAACCATCTCTAGGGTTTACAGAGAATGGTCCGAAAAAGAAAAAACATCCAGTGAGCGGCAGTTCTGTGGGCGGAAATGCCTTGTTGATGCCAGAGGTCAGAGGAGAATGGCCAGACTGGTTCGAGCTGATAGAAGGGCAACTTTGACTGAAATAACCACTCGTTACAACCGAGGTATGCAGCAAAGCATTTGTGAAGCCACAACACGCACAACCTTGAGGCGGATGGGCTACAACAGCAGAAGACTCCACCGGGTACCACTCATCTCCACTACAAATAGGAAAAAGAGGCTAGAATTTGCAAGAGCTCACCAAAATTGAACAGTTGAGGACTGGAAAAATGTTGCCTGGTCTGATGAGTCTCGATTTCTGTTGAGACATTCAGATGTTAGAGTCAGAATTTGGCGTAAACAGAATGAGAACATGGAACCATCATGCCTTGTTACCACTGTGCAGGCTGGTGGTGGTGGTGTAATGGTGTGGGGGATGTTTTCCTGGCACACTTTAGGCCCCTTAGTGCCAATTGGGCATCGTTTAAATGCCACGGCCTACCTGAGCATTGTTTCTGACCATGTCCATCCCTTTATGGCCACCATGTACCCATCCTCTGATGGCTACTTCCACCATGTCACAAAGCTCTAATCATTTCAAATTGGTTTCTTGAACATGACAATGAGTTCACTGTACTAAAATGGCCTCCACAGTCACCAGATCTCAACCCAATAGAGCATCTTTGGGATGTGGTGGAACGGGAGATTCGCATCATGGATGTGCAGCCGACAAATCTGCGGCAACTGTGTGATGCCATCATGTCAATATGGACCAAACTCCCTGAGGAATGCTTCCAGCACCTTGTTGAATCTATGCCACGAAGAATTGAGGCAGTTCTGAAGGCAAAAGGGGGTCCAACCCGTTACTAGCATGGGGTACCTAATAAAGTGGCCGGTGAGTGTATATATATATATATATATTAGGGCTGTCAAATGATTAATCGTGATTAATCACATTCAAAATAAAAGTTTTTTTTACATAATATATGTGGGTGCACTGTGTATAATTATTTTATATATATAAATACACACATGCTTGTATATATTTAAGAAATATGTTCATGTATATACTGTATATAGATTTATATATAATTTATATTATATCTAAATATAAATATTTTATATATAAATAATATTTTTTTCTTAAATATACATGCATGTGTGTGTATTTATATATATAAAAAATAATTATACACAGTGCACCCACATATATTATGTAAAAAAAACTTTTATTTTGAATGTGATTAATCACGATGAATCATTTGACAGCCCTAATATATATATATATATATATATATATATATATATATTAAAACATTACATTTATAAATAATAGTTAATATAAATAAATATTTATTTTGTTGTTAATTGATTTTTGTATTTTTTTAATTACACATTAATATAATTAATACAATTTAACACACATATATATATAGTTAACATTATATATTGTAATTAATATAATATTTAATTATACAAGTAATGATTAAATAATATTAAATAATAATAATAAAAAAAATACATTTATAAATAATAATTAATATAAATAAATGTGTATTTGTTGTTACTTATTTTTAGTATTTTTAATTACATATTAATATAATAACGGTGTGTGTGTGTGTTTTTGGTTATTAATGGCGGCTCTCTGTGCGTACGGCTCTTCATCCAGAATCTCTTCTACTCCTCGGACAGAAGCTGATGCTGTTTTCTCTTCCACACCATCACTCTTCCCTCCATCTCTCTCTCTCTCTCTCTCCCTGTTTTCCTCCTCATGTCTTTCTGAAGCAGCAGAGTAATGAGCAAAGACGAGTCTCATTTTCCCTCGGCTCTCAAAGGGCCAATAAACTCCCTGCCGCTCCGGAAGGTGTGTGAGGAACGGTAAACACTGTTTACACATTGTAAATGATTGTTTCTCGTCCCGCACAGAAATTAATATAAACGCTGACTAACAGCAGAACACACATTCATTTATATAAGCGGAAATAGTCGCCGAGGTATATCCAATAATCGCCTTAATAAACAGATCTGTCATAGCTGTGCGTTTACACCTCTGAAACTCAAGAACATCTACTGAATCTAAACCACAAAAACAAAAATCATCATGATTATAACATAACACGCTCATTAACATATGACCGGACACATTTACATGCAAAATAAACACCTAATTCAGTATTCAGAAACTTGACCTTCCATAAAGAATAACGATATGAAACACACCAGTTTGAGCTGCACGATTCTGCTTAAATTGATCATCACGATTTGTTTGTTTAAAAACAGAGACGACTAAACAAAATGACATGTCATTTACTAGAGGTTCTGACAAAACGTTAATGTCTACAGTCTACCGTATGGTTACGAATATAAGTCGACCCTGAATATAAGACGACAAAAAGACATTGTCTTCAATACGGTATTTAAAATGTCTAATTAATCTGAATTAATTAATTAAAAAACGACTTGAATGAATGATTCAATGACTCCCTCATAAATACTTCACATGTTTCATGACTGGATGAATCAGTGTTTTTGAACGAATCTCTTGAAGGAATAATTCAATGACTCACTCATAAATACTTCACTTGTTTCATGACTGGATGAATCAGTGTTTTTGAACGAATCTCTTGAAGGAATAATTCAATGACTCCCTCATTAATACTTCACTTGTTTCATTACTGGATGAATCAGTGTTTTTGAACGAATCTCTTGATGGAATAATTCAATGACTCACTCATTAATACTTCACGTGTTTCATGACTGGATGAATCAGTGTTTTTGAACGAATCTCTTGAAGGAAAAATTCAATCACTCCCTCATTAATACTTCACGTGTTTCATTACTGGATGAATCAGTGTTTTTGAACGAATCTCTTGAAGGAATAATTCAACGACTCCCTCATAAATACTTAACGTGTTTAATTACTGGATGAATCAGCGTTTTTGAATGAATCTCTTGAAGGAATGATTCAATGACTCCCTCATAAATACTTCACTTGTTTCATTACTGGATGAATCAGTCTTTTTGAACGAATCTCTTGAAGGAATAATTCAATGACTCACTCATAAATACTTCACTTGTTTCGTGACTGGATGAATCCGTGTTTTTGAACGAATCTCTTGAAAGTGACTCACTCATAAATACTTCATGTGTTTCATTACTGGATGAATCAGTGGTTTTGAACGAATCTCTTAAAAAGAATAATTCAATGACTCACTCATAAATACATCATGTGTTTCATTACTGGATGAATCAGTGTTTTTGAACGAATCTCTTGAAGGAATAATTCATAGACAGTATAAGAAGTGGACAGAGCCATCTCATTGGAACTCAGTTGAGACAGTTGAAGCCCATTTTTAGCGATTTTTGAGCACTTCCGTTCCTGACGCGCAGACTCAAACCGACTCAAACTAAGCTTGATGACGTGAGCAACCTGTCTGACAGAAGTGAATCTTCTAGTAGCTGTGCGTGAAAATTGCCAACGTTAATCTTGCAGAGACGGGGAACTTGAGCAAAGAGTTCTTTGGCGTGAGTGAGCAGGAGTAAGAATTCCGTTGCTTTTATGGACTCATTATCTATGGGCTTCTCCCTTGACAGGACGTCCCCCCGATTGCCTGCGAGCTTCTCCTCCTGTCTGTACCGTAATTTCTGTACAGCGCGACAGAGAGTCGAGTGGTTATGACGCAATCGTTAGCCTACTTTTACTAAATCTGTTTCTACGGGGCCATAATGTAACATAGAAGGTAATGGAGCCTTTTATACATTGTCGTGTTTCTTTAGAAATAAATAATGGACAAATGGAGTCTTTAAACGCCCCAGATGTAAAGTTATTCGCTGTCAAAGTGACGCCAAAATGAATGGGAGTCAATGGAAATGCTAACGCAAGTGAAGTTCTGCTACAACATGGCGGCACCCGGCCGGCTTCAACTTCCGGTCGATGGATTACCCCCTTGGAATAATTCAATGACCCTCATAAATACTTCACGTGTTTCATGACTGGATGAATCAGTGTTTTTGAACGAATCTCTGGAAGGAATAATTCAATGACTCCCTCATAAATACTTCACTTGTTTCATTACTGGATGAATCAGTGTTTTTGAATGAAACTCTTAAAAAGAATAATTCAATGACTCACTCATAAATACTTCACTTGTTTCGTGACTGGATGAATCAGTGTTTTTGAACGAATCTTTTGAAGGAATAATTCAATGACTCACTCATAAATACTTCACGTGTTTCATGACTGGATGAATCCGTGTTTTTGAACGAATCTCTTGAAAGGAATAATTCAATGACTCACTCATAAATACTTCACGTGTTTCATGACTGGATGAAGCAGTGTTTTTGAATGAATCTCTTAAAAAGAATAATTGAATGACTCACTCATAAATACATCACGTGTTTCATTACTGGATGAATCAGTGTTTTTAAACAAATCTCTTGAAGGAATAATTCAATGACTCCCTCATTAATACTTCACGTGTTTCATGACTGGATGAATCAGTGTTTTTGAACGAATCTCTTGAAGGAATGATTCAATGACTCCATTAATACTTCACGTGTTTCATTACTGGATGAATCAGTGTTTTTGAACGAATCTCTTAAAGGAATAATTCAATGACTCACTCATATATACTTCACTTGTTTCATTACTGGATGAATCAGTGTTTTTGAATGAATCTCTTGAAAAGAATAATTCAATGATTCACTCATAAATACTTCACGTGTTTCATGACTGGATGAATCAGTGTTTTTGAATGAATCTCTTAAAAAGAATAATTCAATGACTCACTCATAAATACATCACGTGTTTCATTACTGGATGAATCAGTGTTTTTGAACGAATCTCTTGATGGAATAATTCAATGACCCTCAAAAATACTTAACGTGTTTCATGACTGGATGAATCAGTGTTTTTGAACCTATCTCTTGAAGGAATAATTCAATGACTCACTCATAAATACTTCACTTGTTTCATTACTGGATGAATCAGTGTTTTTGAACGAATCTCTTGAAGGAATGATTCAATGACTCCCTCATAAATACTTCACTTGTTTCATTACTGGATGAATGAATCTCTTGAAGGAATAATTCAATGACTCCCTCATAAATACTTCACGCGTTTCACTACTGGATGAATCAGTGTTTTTGAACCTATCTCTTGAAGGAATAATTCAATGACTCACTCATAAATACTTCACTTGTTTCATTACTGGATGAATCAGTGTTTTTGAACGAATCTCTTGAAGGAATGATTCAATGACTCCCTCATAAATACTTCACTTGTTTCATTACTGGATGAATGAATCTCTTGAAGGAATAATTCAATGACTCCCTCATAAATACTTCACGCGTTTCACTACTGGATGAATCAGTGTTTTTGAACGAATCTCTTGAAAGAGTGATTCAATAACTCACTCATAAATACTTCACTTGTTTCATTACTGAATCGAGGTCGAGATCGTTTAACGATTAATTGTGCAGCTCTAACACCAGTACACAGAGGTGATTTGCATAGTCTTAAAGGTACAGTAGCAAAACAGTGTTTAAATGCAAGGGTCAGAGAGAAGCTGTAAAATGACGAAAAGGAAGGAAAGTGCAAAAGCAGAGAAACGTATGTGCAGCCGTATCTAAAGCATCATCAGCCGAGCAGTAAAGAGTCCCGGCCTCTCGCAGGACGAGTTTAGTGTGCGATTCGGAGAGCTATAAATCTGTCCTGTGTGAGTGTGTGTAGTATATGAAGCATCTCATAATGACACCAGAATCCAGCCGAACCTGAACCTGAAGCTGGAAAGGTCATTGGTCAGATACATAGTAGTCCCATAAACACCCCCCCCCCCCCCCAAACTCACTCCAATGGTTACTTAGCGTGACTCATTAAGTGAACTTTAAACTGACATACCAGAATATATTTAAATATTCAAAACATGAATTCTCAGCATCATTAGTGTTTTTTGTGTTGTGCCGCACTGACTAAATTTCATCAACTCAACACACTGACCGCCTCATCATTGTGCAGTGCTAAAACTGCAGTTCCTGACACTGATGAAGCAACAAAAGCAGCGAGACGGTGTCTCTGAATGACGTTTGTCCTTCACTGAAGATCGTAATCAGTGATTGACGACTCTGAGTAAGCAGACTCTGACAGCTCTGCGTGTTTCTGCCTTTAACCTTCATTATTACTGCTGTGATATAAAGTAAGTGTGTGTTGTGAGGGTGAAGAGCTGTCCGTCAGAGTGACACAAAAGACCAAGCACACTATGAGAAATACTGTATCCCATAATGCAATGAGCACCACTAAACCTTCATTTCCAGAACACCATAGCAACACCCTGGCAACAACCCGCAACACTCCAACATCATACCAGGGAGTTTTAAACAGGTAAACAACAACACTTGCATGTTCTTCACAGACTGTCAAAATCTAGTTAGTTTTATGCATATTTTTAAATAAATCTCTCCTGGCTAAAAAAATGTTATTCCCACATGTCCGGATGATGTGGGATTGACTGACGTCAGATAAAATTTGAAAACTATGTGCGCATTAAATTGGCCAATATGACACACACACACACAGATAAACACAAACACTCGCTCTCTCACTCTCTCTCTCACACACACACAGACACACACACTTGCTCTCTCTCTCTCTCTCTCTCACACACACACACACTCACTCTCTCTCTCTCTCTCTCTTTCTCTCTCTCTCTCTCACACACACACACTATTCCCTGAGCTGTTGACCTGTTTTTTCCTCTGTTGATGTTGCTTTGTGCTTCAGGCTGTATCTACTCCTCTCTTATCCACATCAAAACAACCTTGGCACTATGTTCATACATAAATGTGTACACAAACACACACACATAAGCACATTACTAACACTAACATGACAGATACTCACATTATTAACACTGACATGACAGATACTCACATTACTAACACTAACATGACGGATACTCACATTACTAACACTCACATGACAGATACTCACATTACTAACTCTAACATGACGGATACTCACATTACTAACACTGACATGACGGATACTCACATTACTAACTCTAACATGACGGATACTCACATTACTAACACTCACATGACAGATACTCACATTACTAACTCTAACATGACGGATACTCACATTACTAACACTGACATGACGGATACTCACGTTACTAACTAACATGACGGATACTCACATTACTAACACTAACATTACTAACACTGACATGACGGATACTCACATTACTAACACTAACATTACTAACTCTAACATGACGGATACTCACGTTACTAACTAACATGATGGATACTCACATTACTAACACTAACATTACTAACACTGACATGACGGATACTCACATTACTAACACTAACATTACTAACTCTAACATGACGGATACTCACGTTACTAACTCTAACATGACGGATACTCACATTACTAACACTAACATTACTAACACTGACATGACGGATACTCACATTACTAACACTAACATTACTAACTCTAACATGACAGATACTCACGTTACTAACTGTAACATGACAGATACTAACATTACTAACTCTAACATGACAGATACTCACGTTACTAACTAACATGACGGATACTCACGTTACTAACACTAACATTACTAACACTGACATGACGGATACTCACATTACTAACACTAACATTACTAACTCTAACATGACGGATACTCACGTTACTAACTCTAACATGACGGATACTCACATTACTAACACTAACATTACTAACACTGACATGACGGATACTCACATTACTAACACTAACATTACTAACTCTAACATGACAGATACTCACGTTACTAACTGTAACATGACAGATACTAACATTACTAACTCTAACATGACAGATACTCACGTTACTAACTAACATGACGGATACTCACATTACTAACACTAACATTACTAACTCTAACATGACAGATACTCACGTTACTAACTGTAACATGACAGATACTAACATTACTAACTCTAACATGACAGATACTCACGTTACTAACTAACATGACGGATACTCACGTTACTAACACTAACATTACTAACACTGACATGACAGATACTCACATTACTAACTCTAACATGACGGATACTCACATTACTAACACTCACATGACAGATACTCACATTACTAACTCTAACATGACGGATACTCACATTACTAACACTGACATGACGGATACTCACGTTACTAACTAACATGACGGATACTCACATTACTAACACTAACATTACTAACACTGACATGACGGATACTCACATTACTAACACTAACATTACTAACTCTAACATGACGGATACTCACGTTACTAACTAACATGATGGATACTCACATTACTAACACTAACATTACTAACACTGACATGACGGATACTCACATTACTAACACTAACATTACTAACTCTAACATGACGGATACTCACGTTACTAACTCTAACATGACGGATACTCACATTACTAACACTAACATTACTAACACTGACATGACGGATACTCACATTACTAACACTAACATTACTAACTCTAACATGACAGATACTCACGTTACTAACTGTAACATGACAGATACTAACATTACTAACTCTAACATGACAGATACTCACGTTACTAACTAACATGACGGATACTCACGTTACTAACACTAACATTACTAACACTGACATGACGGATACTCACATTACTAACACTAACATTACTAACTCTAACATGACAGATACTCACATTATTAACACTGACATGACGGATACTCACGTTACTAACTAACATGACGGATACTCACATTACTAACACTAACATTACTAACACTGACATGACGGATACTCACATTACTAACACTAACATTACTAACTCTAACATGACAGATACTCACATTATTAACACTGACATGACAGATACTCACATTACTAACTCTAACATGACGGATACTCACGTTACTAACTAACATGACGGATACTCACATTACTAACACTAACATTACTAACTCTAACATGACAGATACTCACGTTACTAACTCTAACATGACAGATACTCACATTACTAACACTGACATGACAGATACTCACGTTACTAACTCTAACATGACGGATACTCACATTACTAACACTGACATGACGGATACTCACGTTACTCACTCAAACATGACGGATACTCACGTTACTAACTCTAACATGACGGATACTCACATTACTAACACTAACATGACGGATACTCACATTACTAACACTAACATGACAGATACTAACATTACAGATACTCCCAATACTGACCATCAACTACACTGACAGACAGATTGATTGATAACAGGACTAAGTAGCTTTTGAGAAACTGACGAGACACAGATGAGCTGGACTGAGCAGATTAGAGGCCATTCTGAGACTCCAGGGAATTCAGTCACGCTCATGTAAACACGACAGATTGAGCCGTTGAGAGAGAGACAGAGAAAGACAGACAAACCACTGCAAACACTTTCATACACACATACACTGCATGAGACATAAATGTCTATTGGAAAAAAAAACTATAATAATGTAATAATAATAATAAATTATTAATAAAAAATAATTAATATCAGTATTTAATATGTATTATTATTAATATTTTATTATTATTAGTAATAATACATATGAATGATTACTAGTTCATTAGTTCATATCAAAATTCTTATTAAAAAATTAATTATTTATATAAACAAAAAAATAAGTACATTCGATTATAATTAATGTTAATAAGTAAATAAGTAAAAGTAAATAAATAAAACCATAAGTAATATAAGTAGATATAAAACAATTTATTGGAAAAAAAATACAACTATAGTAATGCTTGTTTTCAAACAGGTTTCCCGAACACTCACCCTCATTCGTCATTGGCCGGATAAACAGTTAGTCCCGCCCAAACTCCCTCTATTCTCTCAGTGCTGTGTGATGCCTAAAACGGCAGTTACTGACACTAATTAGGCAATAACAATTTTTCAAATGTCCGCCTCTACAAGGTTAAAGTTGACAAAATTATGAACGTTGAAACAGTTTCTGGTGTGTCAGTTTTAATATCAAGTCAGGCATTGGTCGTTTGACACGTCAACTTCTGTCTCAGCCAATGAGGTGGCTTTGGGTCGGGACTGCCTGTTTGAATGACCAATAGCAGATGGGAGAAATTGAAGCATTAAATGTATTTAAAGCAACAGTACGTAATTTTATTTCGCCGCTAGGGGTCACTAACCTCTTACAATAACAAAGACGTAGGTTGATGACGCACTGATAAGCGGAATCTTGGAACTTGTCGTCATGCTGATGGATTTAATAATGTTTACGGATGAGTGAAAACACTCATGTTTTTTAACATGACTGTGGTATGAAGCAAGGCGCGATTGCTAATGAGACAGATATCAGCGGATATAAAGGAAAAAGGACATTTAAGGACATTTGCTCACCTGTCTAATATACTACATGCAAGAGTGGCGTCTCTGTCAAGTCCAAGTTAGTCGTGGACGTGGAGCTCTCGCATCTCGAAAACGCCACACTGATTTTGATCCTCGTTTTATTTCTCCTTTTGTCCCAAAGTCTGCTTGCCATGGTCCATAATATTTGAACGAAACAACAACAGCGTGCCGCTAGTCGCATCTCCACATCTGTCGCCATGGTTACTATGGCAGTACGAGCGGAAACCAAGGATAACGCGGATATTACGTCATTGACAGTCGACAAGTGAACAGGGACGGGCACTTTTTAAAATTGTGAATTCTGGGAAACATTTAGGATAATGGAAGTACACAATTGAAAGAAATATATAACACTGTGCAAGCGGTTTTTGGATATTTCGATACAAAATTCTTACATATTGTACCTTTAATTATGACAGTAAATGCCTGTGACTCGCTGCACTCCTGCTGGTCACTCAGAGGAACTGCAGCCGCCTCATCTACTGTGAGAGCGACTGGATGAGTGAATGGAGAGATGGAGGATGGACAGATGGATGGAGGAATAGACTGGAGGAGGGTTTAGCAGTCGGAGTGTGTAAATCAGCAGATGCTGACAGTAGCAATCAACAGGGCTGAGAGAGACGCTCAGGTAATGGCCAGAAGAAGACCTGAGAGATTTACACACACACACAGATGGAGATCAGTCTGAACTCAGTAATTTACCGCCGGTCTTCCCCGAGCGCCGCGGGAACATTTAACCGCAGAAATGATCCGGCTACATGTGTGCACTTCACAGCGCACGCTAACCATCCTTCATTTTAATCCACACGGCTGACCTTTTATTGGCCGTTATGAATATCACATCAGTAACGACACACACACACACACAACGATCTGTTTCAGAGTGAAATTCTTTATTTTTAGTGCTGGGCAAAGATTAATCGCATCCAAAATAAAAGTTTGTGTTTACATAATAAATATGTGTGTGTACTGTGTATAATTATTTCCTATACATAAATACACACATATGCATGTATATATTCAACAAATATGTGTTATTTATATATATGTAAAATATTTATATATAATATAAATTATGTATGTATGTATGTATATATATACACACACAGTATAAATATGTAAATATTTCTTAAATATATTATACATACATGCATATGTGTGTATTTATATATACAAAATAATAATTATACACAGTACACACACATATATTATGTAAACACAAACTTTATTTTGGATGCGATTATTTGCCCCGCAATATTTATTTTATTTATTTTTGAAATAAGTCTCTTTTCCTCTCCAAGGCTGTATTTATTAGCCTCGTGAGACCATCCTGATCTCGCGAGCTTTCAAGGTTTCACTCGCAGATCAGTCTGGATACTTTCCGTTAAAGAAAATTTGGGAGCAGTTCACCAAACGAACGTCCAATCAGCGTTGGCTTTGAGGCGGGTTGAGGTGTGACGCAACGAGAAGCGCGTCAGTTCAGTCTAAAGAACATGTCGGCTTCAGCGGATGAAACTAGCATCAGCGTGGCTATCGAGCAAGTTTTATCGGAATTACAGAGTATTTCTTCACTGAAAGAAGAGCAAAACACTGCTCTGGAGGCTTTTCTCAGAGGAAAAGATACGCTCTGTTAGTACGTCATATGCTTCGTTGATCTGATTGGTTGATTTGGCCCGTCTATCACCAACATAGGCCAATCAGCTAACCAGTATTTTCGCCCCTTACCAAAACTACTTCAACGGAAGGTTTCCAGATGGATATGCGGAGCAAATCCATCTGGCGGAGTCAGGTTAGTATTTATTGGATCAAAAATACAGTAAAAAATAGTCATATTGTGAAATATTATTACAATTCAAAATAACTGTTTTCTATGTGAATATATGACAAAAATGTGATCAAAGCTGAATTTTCAGCATCATTACTCCAGTCTTCAGTGTCACATGATCCTTCAGAAATCACTCTAATATGATGATCTGATGCTCAAGAAACATTTCTGATTATTACTAAAATGGTGCATCTGGTTATATAGTTTTAAAAAGGGGGGGGTTGTGGACTGTAAGATTATCCAAAGACTGTAAAATTCACATGTAAATCTTCCTGACTAGTGCTTAAACGACACAATGCATCTCGACGGACTCATATTTCCCCATGAAGACAATCCCCGTCCAGTCGCATCAATCTCACTGCAGTGCATTATGGGAAACGACGGTTTCAGACCGACTTTTGCTGCACGGTGTTCTTTCCAGTAAACGTCTCAAGAACGAGTCGGCTGTCAATAGCGGGCGACATTTGAGCCGGTAAACAATCCGTTTGGTCATTTAAAGCAGGCAGCGCTCCTCCGTGTCCTCGCGACAGCTCCTCGATGTCTAATCTCTGCTAATAGCCCGACCGCAGAACAGAGATGCATCAAGATGGCATTTCCTCACAGGTTTCTGAACTCCTCCCGCAGACCGCAGCCGTCAGCCTGAACGCGGCACGGGAAGGGTTGAAACTGACTGATGTTGGAGGGAGGGGGGAGGGGGGAGCGGCCGTGTAATTAGACACAAGAAATCCTCACCGTAATCAAATCACGGTTTGTTCTGGGGGCTTCTCAAATGAAGTTAGCCAGCCTCATATAGAGGAGTGGAGGCTTTTCTTTTCTTTCGGAAAAGTGCCGGAACTCAATTCCCAGCAGACTTGATAGGAATCTAATTAGGAGTAATCAATATGAGTCTAACTCACTCTCTCTCTCTCTCTCTCTCTCGAGCGCGAACACAAAAAGAGTAGCGCTCGTCTCTTTCTGCCAGATCCAGTCAGGTTGATCTCCAGAGAAACGGCCTCAGAGGACCTGAAAGAACACCGCGAGTATGTTCGCCTCGCACCGAAACCGCATGCAAACCAGATTTGTGGGGAGGGGGGGTTGCATGACAACATTTTCAACTAAAAACTTTTTCAACTGTGTCTCGGCCGTTCATTTACACGACAGTGGCGTGTTTTGGAAACGGGTTTCAAAGTGGAACGTTTTGAAAATCATACAGTTGTCGTCTCCACGAATTTGTGAAAGAGGTGGGGGCGTGCGCGTGTGTATTACGTGCGTTCAGTCTATAGGCGCGTGGTGTTTCTTTACAAAGTGACATCGCCATCTACTGGCCTGGCATCAATAATACAGCGCTTTTAGTCGTTTTCGTGGATCCGTTTTTGTGGATCAATATTTGACAATATTGACGCCTGTACGCGAAAAACGCTTCTGTTTTCAGTGCATTGTTTTCCTGTAAACGTACCAAGAGTGTGTATATATATATATATATATATATATATATATATATATATATATATATATATATATATATATAAATTGTACTGATATCTTCCAAGACAACAAAGTCTGCAATCATAAAAACAGATCTCAGTATAGAAATCTACATTCTGAATAAATGAACGAACAAATGAGGATTATGCAAACTATAATTAAAAAATATATTTAAAACACTTTAAATTTTTTAAATATATAGGCTATATTAAAAACTGTGCTCAGGTTTCACAAAACACCAAAGACTGCAATTGATATTTTTTTAATAAATATTTTTCTTTATGAATTTTATGAATGACCTTATGAAAATTATATATTTATCCTTAAAAAAAATAATAAAGGTTAATAAAGCTTAAAATTCGGCTTTATTTTTTTAATGAAAATGATAACAAAAAAATTCTAAAATAAATAAATGGCCTTTATTCATGCAAAATATAATTAAAATTAGAACTAAAATATAATGAATATTCAAATATTTAAACATCTATTAAAAACTGCTCAGATTTGACAAAACACCAACGACTGCAATCAAAAGTCAGCGATCTCAATATGGAAATTTACATTTTGAATGAATGAATGAGGCCTAAAATGTGCTTTATTTTATTTTATTTATGCAAGATCATATATACAATCATATATACAATGTATAAAATGTGTATATATATATATATATATATATACACATACACACATTTATATATATTTTATAAATATATAAAAACATAAATATTAAAAATATTAAAACAAGTATTAAAAACTCTGACTCTCAAAGGTCAATATGAACTGAAGCATTTCTCATGAAAAGCTCTGAGCTTCTCTCCACATTCCTTCTTTCTCATCTCTACAATCTCACTGGATGACTCGTTTGGCTGTGTTTTCATCCCTCCAAAGGCCGATACTTCAATAAATCATAAGTGAGCCGTCTCCTGAGCTACAAAAGAGCAACATCTGAGCAGTAACGGAGCAGCTTTGGTCTCGGCAGAGCGTGGCGGAGAGAAATAAAGCAGCTGACGCTACGGCGCTGATTCAGCATCCGCGAGCCGTGGTGCAGAGATAATCTCACTCTCAGAGCCATATGTTCTGCATACATCACATTCATTATGACCAGCACAGGCGCTCATAAATCAGCACGCGTACAGTAATACACACAATCATATTCATGTCAGAGGAGGAGGAGCAACTACACTGAGCTCCTGTAAAAACACACACAGGAATATTCCCTTCTGGACATGCATGTTTCTCCTGCGGTTCTGTGTGTGTGTGTGTGTGTGTGTGTGTGTGTGTGTGTGTGTGTGTGTGTGTGTGTGTGTGTGTGTGTTTGTTTATGTCCCTTTTGGGTACATTCACCAGGATACACACCAGTAAACTGAGGACCACCTCAAAAATTGAGGACATTTTGTATGTCCTCATTTGTTTGACTATATAATGGCATTCAGCATACTCTAAAATGGTGTCCAGACTTAAAATCTCACTTGTCCCAAAAAATCAGTTTTAAGTGATTTGTGTATGTGAAGTGTGTATGCCCCCCCACTAAAGTGTGTATAACACAGCGCCCTCTAGGAGTACTGCACTTCCGGAAAAGATACACACTTCGGGGATTCTGACCAATCAGAGCGCAGGAAGCCACTATGAGAGCGGGACTTAATGATCTGACCAATCTGAGGCCATCACGTCATCAACAAAAATGGCGGAGCGGAGGCGATATCATTATTATGAATGAATTGACAGATAATCCACATTCAATAATAGATAAATTCGCAATAATTATTATTTAAATAAAAATAGACTAATTTACCCTGAGCAGCAGGAGCTCTCACGATGTATATGGGCATGTTATTAAACTTTAATCCTCGCAGTTTTGCTCTCGCATCGGAGTCTGCTCTGTGTAACGTTATGTGTGTGTGAAGATCGCGCTGCTGCGCGTCACCGAGACTATACAGCTGTACAGTAACTTACATAGGAGTTTATTAATCATGTAGGAACGAGTTTGAAGCGGGGAAGAGACAGAGACATTACGTCATGTGAATTTACAAAGTACATATTTTCTTCCAAAAGCGGAGGAACAGCTGTTTAAATCTGTCAATATGGATGTGATGATTTATTCATCCAAGTTTGTTTAATAAAAACACACAAGCCACCAAAAGATGTGAAAACATGCTAAATCGCTTGCTTTTATGAGTGATTTTATTTGTTTGAAGTGTTTTCTCCTACTTTGCGTTCTGCCGTTTCCTCTCATAATATCAGTGATTTCCCTGAGTGGCCACCGCCCCTCCCCCACCCCCCGCACGAGCAGGACAGGACTCCGTTACCAGTTACCACAGCAACACATTCACTACAGCAAACAAGCTAACTTTTTTCTTTATATATTATATTATATTATATTATATTATATTATATTGAGGAGAGCAGTTACAGCAAACATTATTCTTATTATATTATATTGCATTGTATTATTTTATATTATATAAAGAGGAGAGCAGTTACAGCAAACATTCTCTTTGTAGTATATATTATATTATTTTATATTATATTATATAGAGGAGAGCAGCTGCATGAAACATTCTCATATTATATTATTATATTAATTAAATGTTTACACTAATTACATACGTTTTTTTAAGGCGCTTTGGTGCATTTCTCAAATCACAACTAAAATTCTTGTTCAACCTCCACATCATCTAGTCACTTGTGCACATCATGAAAGCAGTTTATCATTCTTTTGAACAAATTGCAAATGCTTTGGTACATTCATGCAATAAATGTAAGTGTCTGCTGTTTCTTACATTATCAATTGCTTATGTCATGTTGATCAAAATGTATTATACTGGTTCTCTGTTGAATAGTCTTACCCCTCAAAACATATAGGCATTAAATTACTAGTTGTCATAAACTGTCAAACATATTTTCTATACAATTCTATTATACTTTTTTTGTCCTGAATTGCAGATGTGAATTTTGAATTTCACTAATGAAGGGGAATGTAAAGCATTAGATCAATCAATGATCACCAGTTCTCTATAATCGCTCAGAGTGCATCTCATGAAGCTTCCTCTGGAAGCCATATAGACAGAGCACAACACATACACACTCTGAGAATGGAAGAACAACAGGGTAACAGCCGAGAAGAAGAAGAGGAGGAGTAAGGATGTGTGGTGGAAGGATACAGAGGTAAAACAGAGAGATTGTAGGTTTCTGAAGAAATAGGGGCCAATATTGTAGATCATGTTCATGACCTCATGGCCGAGGCGGGTTGAAAGCTGAGCTGAATGTTGGGAGAACAACCGTGTGTGTCCTCAAACATTCAAGTCTTTATAGACAGAACATGCGTGTAATCAGACAGTGTTCACTATACTGTACTGTTCACCATAAGCTGTAGACTTACTGTATTACAGTGGAGTCTACTTGCATTTTACATGAGACAGTAAAAATACGTGATAGAGATCCCTTTCCCACTAATTAGATATCTTAAATGATGTTGTGTGCACTTCTGTATTTGTCTTCATTGTTGTACAGCCTTGATGTTAATATTTTGTTGAAAAATTGTTAAGACCCCAGGAAGAATAGCTGCTGCTTAATGGAGTAGCTAATGGGGATCTAAATAATAAACAATAAACAATAAACTCTACAGATAAAGCGTTGTGAATCTAGTTTCGCGTACCTACCCCGAAGTGATAAAATAAAACAAAATTATGTATCAAATTTATAGACAAGTAATTTGTTCAGGCATGGTTTTCTAGGGAAATACAAACCTACGCACATATATTCAAACGCACATAACTATAGAATCAATTCTTAATGCGCATGTGAACGCCATCAGCGTTAATCACAGGTTCACGTTTAAAGTCTGTTTAGAGACATTCATATACATTTTTACCTTGCAGTTACTGTAAATCCGGCCTCTAGTTCATAAACGCCAGAGGAGAACTGGCCCCCACTGAGCCTGGGTTCTCCCAAGGTTTTTTTCTTCTCCATTGGGTCCCTGATGGAGTTTTAGGACACCATCGGGTCACTTGATGGAGTTTTTCGGTTCCTTGCCACTGTTGCCTTTGGCTTGCTCAGTTGGGGATATTCAAATTAATTAACCAATCATTAATACCATTGATCAGCTCTACCAAACGTGGATGTTTTTCCACTAAGAAACGAACATTGTTATTATGTTTTGATTGATACTGTGAAGCTGCTTTGATGCAATCTATATTGTGAAAAGCGCTATATAAATATACTTGATAGAGACATAATGTAACACACACACATATACAGTATGTGTTTGAATAGTCTGTTCATCGCAATGGCATTGTCATTTTTTAACAGACCAACAGTGTATCTGTGAGTCCAGTCTCATAATGGGTACATGTGTTTATGTGTCATACAGATAATGTGCAGTCTTTTCATTGTCATCAAAATCGTAGCCAGTGTTTACTTCTCAAAATACTGATACAGTTATATTGACAACCATCAAAAGCCTGTAACTTGTTAAAAATCCTTAGTACAATATATATCAATGAACATATCAGTGCCTTGTGTCACAAACAAGAATGTCAAAATGCTGTCATGTAATCCTATTGTGTTCTGCTGTTTGTACGAAATGCACTTTCCTTGTTTGCAAATCTTAAGGATGATTCAAGAAATGTACCAAAGCGACTGATAAGAACTGTTTATAGAGGAGAGCAGTTACAGCATACATTCACTCTCTCTCTCTCTATCTATCTATCTCTCAATATATATATATATAGCCTATATATATATATATATATATATATATATATATATATATATATATATATATATATAAATCGATAGATAGATAGATAGAGAGAGAGAGAGAGAGAGAGAGAGAGAGAGAGAGGGGGGGGGGGGGGGGGGCAGAGCAGTTACATATAGTCATACAAAAGAAAAAAAGTGTTTAAAAGAATCATGAATCAAGCTGACACGTTTAAATGTTTGTTTACATAATTATTTTGTACTTAATTTGATTTTAAAAGCCATTGGATCTGCACTAACCCTAACCCTAACCCTAGCTCTGCCTGTGACTGTCAGTCTGACTGAGATCTGCTCACACTGTGATCAGCCGCCCTTCCCCCACAGCACTGAGACTGATCGCGCGCGCGCCCTTCCCCCACAGCACTGAGAGAGACTGATCGCGCGCGCGCCCTTCCCCCACAGCACTGAGACTGACTGGAGTGACAGAGAGTTGAACTTGTCTCTGGCTGAACTAACAGACTGACAGTTACAGGTAGATAGCTAAGCAGAAGTGCTGCTCAAAAGATCACAAACTGTCGTGGCTATGCGTTTTTAAAGCACTTTTACAAGGTCTATTAGCTTCTCCGCCCTGTAATGTAAAATACCATTAATTTATGAAAGAAATACAAAGAAGATAATGCTGTTAAAGTACTTGTTAAAGTTTAATTTAGAGCCTCGAAATAATCCACACCCATCCCCCATCTTAACTCGAATAAATTGACAACAACACAGACTCCAAAAGTAGAGACATATTATACCAGCTTGAATATCAGCCCTGCTGTGTATTTGCATACATCAGTTTACTATTTTGATTAATAAATGCTATTAGTAGAAAATAAGATGTCTGTTCAAGATATCTAGGTTGCTCATTTTGCATTTTTTGCTCTTTTAAACCTGTGCTTGTTCGGACATGCGCACTGGTTCCTAGTTCGAGTCGGGTGAGTTCGTTTACAAGTGATCATGTGCTCTGTCCACTAGAAAGACTTGATCCACGACAGTTTTTTTTTTTTTGAAGAAGAAGAAGAAACACTACTGCGATTAAAAAAAAAAAGATTCTTGTCATCAGAGAGTTTTCTATTCGGTCAAATAAATAGTCACAATTGCAACGTGAAATCCAAATACGTAACTACGTCATTTACGCACGTCTGCGACAGTGGATGTATTTTCCCGGGAAATGCAGACACGTGACAATGGGACGCGAAACAGTCAGACGACAGCCCTCCACCCTCCACCACGCAGGAAAGGTGAGATGAAGTCTTGTCCTGAAAATGCATGATAACTAAATACATTGTGAAATATGAAAGTTAGTAAGATGTATGTTTATTTTAGTGGTTTAATTATTTTTTGCTTAGGGTTTTATTTACTTCTCGATTGTATTTTATTTGTTTCTCATTTGATAATTTGTTGCAATAAGGAAAAAAGTATATTGCCTACTTGTAGGCATTGACCAGTAAATATAATTTTGTTATTTCTTATATAATAGTACTTTAGATTCTACAAATTAAAAAAAAAACGAGTCAGTGATAGCCTACTATATCATTGTTTTTCTCAAGTGTTGTCAAATTGCAACTGTGATTTAAAATATTAATTATATATTTTTATATCATTATTATTTGATATATTTTTAATTTTATGTAATACAATATTTGCCCAAAAATCTTTTTTTCAGTGGAATGTTTTTTTCTAGATTTATTATTTATCTTTTTTATCTTTTTTTGCCCAATGATGGTACATAGACACTTTATAGTATTTTTATTGTGTGTTTCAATGTCCAAAGCAGACAAAAAGCACATTAGAAATAGTCCATATAAATCTAGCTGGTTATTGACTGAAAATATCCTGTATGCTGTAGCTAATCAATATAGTAGATTCATGTCAATTGTGGTCACAAGACACACAAGAACCAATGTTTTTTGGCATCATTGACATTGCCTTTTTTTAATCTAAATTCCTGTTGTAGACTGGTCACACGTGCTGTCATTGAATAGAGCTCTGTGATATAATATAAATATATACTTAAGTGTTGAACAGAAAAAACACACGTGTTTGGAACAACATGAGGTTCAATTGGAACACTTAACATAATTGTATGTTAATTACGTATGTTTTTGGGTGAACAATTCCAGTAAGATCAACAAGATTTTTTAAATATGCTTGTTTATTTCATTCACATTATATATATATATATATATATATATATATTTTTTTTTTTCCCAGTCATTTCAAGAAAGTAAGTCGCCATGCTGGGAAATAAAAGACGTAAGAAACCTCTGCAGGACGCTGAGCATCACATTACCTGTGAAACCGACAAGCCTGAGCTTCAAGAGCAGTTCATCAGCAAATATAAAGGCAAGTATTTATGAATAAGCAGTAATAACGTTACTCTACAAAACTGATAATTTAATATATAATTTATTTTTATTGTGCAGTCAAGATTTCTGAATAGAGTTCTGCAGGCATTAGCCCGAAAACAAAAACAGTTGCATTTTTGCATTTCTGGTTCCATCAACCCAAAGTCAGTGTTTATTTGCGCATTCTTAGCCCAATTATGCACAATAAGCCCATAGTGCGTGTGGTCATGTAAACGCAGACTAAGGTCATCATAAACGGCATAAGCATAAACCAATCGACACCGCTAGATTTTTGCCCCTTATTCCAGATTTGCCCAGCATGTAAACACATTAACCTGCGTTCTGTGGCTTATTGAAGTGAGCATGTGTGACTGGAAAGTGTCCTTATTGTGGATTTAAGCACATCCAGACAGAGCGAGCGTTTTCTTGACCCAAGAACATCTTAAAAAGTGTTCTCAAAAAGTGTTCTCATCTCATGCAGAAGTGGTACAGTCAAAATCCTACTAAAACTTCTTTGTCATTGTGGAGAGTGCAGTGCATGGTTGCATAGCAACAACAGACGCCACGGGAAAATCAGACTGTTATTTTACTATTAATAATAAAATATAAGCTAATATGCATTAACACTAGGACTCCCAGAATTCTATAACTACTATAATGGCCATAGCAGTCATTCTGACTGCTCATACATTATTTGCATATCATTTCAAAAAGCTATATCAAATCTAAGAATAAATGGATCTGTTATGTTAGGATAGGTAATAATAAACATCAGAACACTACATTTTAATTATGATGTATGTAAAATTGTATTAGTTAACCAACAACCACTCAGCCTCATCAAGGCTCTGAAGCATGGCTAAAGCCTCTGTGGCAGTCATTCTTCTTGCTGACATTGTTCTGATATTCTCTTTTCAATATTTCAATTTGGTTTTAGCTCGAAGCTAAAGCTAGATTTCAGCTTTGCAATAGACTAAACAAACAACAAGAGAAATTGTTGCTAGTCAACGGTGATGCATCTTCAAGAGCAGGAAAAAGGAGCAACCGACACACGGTCTGTAATGCATACGGTCAGTATGACTGTTATGACCATTCAAGGTAGAAATACTCAAAACTCAGTCTTTTGTGTCTTGTAATTTTAATAAAATAACAATGATAGAATAAAATATAGACACATTTAGGAAAAGTCAGGGTCCTATAGTTACATGGGTTTTATTTCAACAAAGTTATTACATTGCAAAATTTTAAAACAGTCAAAATGACTGCCTTGGGAGTTCTAGTGTTAATGTACATGTCAAGTAATTTGTCTTTTTTTACTCGTATATTTCAGCCTTTAAATCATTTTTATAAAAAGAATGAGGTTTATCTTTTTATAAAACCTTTTTTGTCAACTTTATTCGAATTTAATTTTACTATATGTGCCTATAGGGGTGGGCCGGGGATGGCAGGGGTTGGTGGCAATGTAAGTTTCTGGATATTTTCTATAAGAAAATTTGCGGGGCGAGGGCTTCGATTACCTCTCTCTTTTTGGACCATACATGTGTTTGCATCCCTGCATATGCGCGAGGGAGGGAGAGAGAGAGCAAGACAGTTTGAAGGCGCGCGCGCGGCCGGGGCTCTGCTCGTTCTTTCAGTAACATGCGCCCTGTCACACTCATCTACATCACTCACCGATCAAATAAGGCTTTGGCGGCAGGGGCGTGTCTAGAAGGGGGGCACGGGGTGGCACTGGCCCCCCTGGAATATGATTGACCCCCCCCTGGTGCCCCCCCAACATCATTGGGCTAGATTTACTGTCAACCTGACAATGCCCAACGCCATTGGATCAGAGCGCTGTCAATCACTGCTTGATTTGCGATTCGCAAAGCGAAATCACAGGTCCGCGTTTTTAAAACAGTAGGAGAGAGAGAGAGAGATACCTCGACACGTCATTGTAAATATTGCACCGTATGTTAGTCTGATTACTTTCATGTGTGACTGATCAAGCCAGTACCGTTAGATCAGCTAACGTAATTTCGGCAGACTGAATAGAGATTCCGTGGCAGCGCACGACCACATAAATATAAAATAGATAATTTTTATAGATTTTTAATAGATTACTCTATCTGTTGTTTTAAATACTAAAGGCACAATAATCTTTTTCCAAAAAAGTCGTGCCGTGGTGAACATTAAAATGTGAGAATGTTAACTAACACCATAGCTACATGCAACTGTGTAATTTAGATACTTAATGGGTTTTTGTTTATTTATACACCGCAACAGGACATCCAAGATTTCTTTAAGAAATCATTTTAGAGACCGATTTCATGCAGAGAACGTTCACCGACACTCACACACACATTCAATGTTTGTGTTGAGAATAATGCATGTTAGATGACTAATTAATGCCTAGGTGATGTTTTTTTTATTTATAAGAACAAAACTGTGTGGTCCAATCCATGTTAAATACAAAATGATTTTCAGGCTCTTGTTCAGTGCCACATTTAATACCATCTATATTAGGGCACTGGGCATTGCAAAGATTTTTTAATTCGTGTTTAATATTTTCTAAACAAGTATTTATTTCTAGTTGAATTTTCTAGCTGATTTCCCATGGGCCCCCCTGACTGGTCCTTGGTCCACCCTGTGGCCCCCCCATTTATAAAATCCTAGAATCACCCCTGTTTGGCGGGGCAAATAAACTGCATCCAACTGCTTTCCCTGACGCCTGGATCGTTCGGTGGCGTATTCAAACATGTTGTTTGTCCGCAGCCAGGAACAGCACGTCTGCGTGGCATCGCAATCTTCTTGTAAACAGACCCACTCGCTGCATGACAACGCATGCGATGATGCGAAATGAGGCATAGTTGTCTTGTGCTGGAGGCGGTCATATGCAAACGACTGGTACGTCACTTCGTACCGTGACGTCACCTCGTACCATGGATCCACAACGAGCTGTATTTAGAGCTTGATTAAATAAATGCTTCGTTTATAATGGGGGGGGGGGGGGCATCTTAAGCTATTAAACTTGCAGGAAGTTTTAATAATACATAGATCTCTTATATACCAAAAGATCAAGGCAAATTTGGTCTCATGTCATGACCCCTTTAAAAGTATAATGTAAAGTATAAAAAGCAAAGCATACTTTGAGATTAGCCTGGCTATTGACTATTTTCCTACAGTAATTTCCCTTTTACATCATATAATGTACATCATATGGTTAAGAACTTTTAGTAATAATCAAAATAATAGTTGACATTAAAGAAACTGCTGCTAATGAATTTCTCCTCTTCAGGGCGTGGAGTTTTCACCACTGGAGCTTTCTTCAGAGGGGATTTTGTTCTTGAATACAGAGGTGAACTTCTGAGTTCAGAGGAGAGTCTTGCTCGAACTGAACACTACACTGAAGCTGAGAACACGTTCCTGTTTGATTTTCAGTGGCATGGCAGAAATTGGTGGTGAGTAAAGAACTGTTGGATTGATGTAGTAGTGATGATAAAATATCTGGAACTGTAAAATACTCAGGGTGTGTTCATGCCTGTAGTTCTGTTCGCTTGGTTCGTTTGGTCCGGGTCTGCTTAGTGTTCAGATTGGCATTTCTATCGTCAAACCTGTTATGCTTGACCAGTTTGTCCTTTTTAGGGTCACATCTTCCTGTTTTTGGTTCGTTTATATGTCTCTGGTCCATGTTATGCTCATATTTCATTCAAACCGCACCAGAGTTTTTCTCTGTATTCCCTAAAGAGAACAAAATGGTTAAAGGGATAGTTCAGGATTTAGCATTAAGCTTTGTATTAGTAGAAAACCTGTAGTATTTTCGAATTACCATGCTTTCCACCCTCATATCCCCCTGAGACGAGAGATTTATGTATTTTTTGTCTGGAAAAAATCCTCCGATGAAGCAAAATTCGTCATTTTGCGTCATCGGAGGATTTTTTGGCCAGAGGCTAAAGACTACAGCCAGTAGTAGGGGCTGTCCCGCATGTTCTCAACCCGCCCATAGAGGGTGGGATCTCACTCACACAATGTACACATAGTGTCAGACATCTTTTTCTGGAAGCTAAGCTAGCAGGTTCTTGTTCTGTGGCGAAAGCTGAGTAGTAGGGGTTACCATCCTCTTTTTCCCGGACATGTCCGGCCGTCGATGTCCGGGATTCAGCTTTTGCTTTCTGCAGTCGCCATTCATTGTTTACATGCACACCTTTTGTTTCAATCTAACTGAATTCATTCCGATTGGTGAATCTGAATGTAGTGTTTACATGAAAGCTAAACAAGTGATCGGTTGATGTGCATTTTAACATTGCTAAGAAAATTTCGTCTCACAGGTGTCGCTCATCAGTAATCACGCCACCGGCCTCGCGCCGTTCTCCCGCGGCCCTCACTCGTCCTGCTCGCCACAGTAAACATGACTCGTGTCGTTCTCCCGCGGCCCTCACTCGTCCTGCTCGCCACAGTAAACATGACTCGTGTCGTTCTCCCGCGGCCCTCACTCGTCCTGCTCGCCACAGTAAACATGACTCGTGTCGTTCTCCCGCGGCCCTCACTCGTCCTGCTCGCCACAGTAAACATGACTCGTGTCGTTCTCCCGCGGCCCTCACTCGTCCTGCTCGCCACAGTAAACATGACTCGTGTCGTTCTCCCGCGGCCCTCACTCGTCCTGCTCGCCACAGTAAACATGACTCACACCGTTCTCCCGCTGCCCTCACTCGTCCTGCTCGCCACAGTAAACATGACTCGTGTCGTTCTCCCGCGGCCCTCACTCGTCCTGCTCGCCACAGTAAACATGACTCGTGTCGTTCTCCCGCGGCCCTCACTCGTCCTGCTCGCCACAGTAAACATGACTCGAGCCGTTCTCCCTCTGCCCTCACTCGTCCTGCTCGCCACAGTAAACATGACTCGTGCCGTTCTCCCGCGGCCCTCACTTGTCCTGCTCGCCACAGTAAACATGACTCGCGCCGTTCTCCCGCGGCCCTCACTCGTCCTGCTCGCCACATTAAACATGACTCGCGTCGTTCTCCCGCGGCCCTCACTCGTCCTGCTCGCCACAGTAAACATGACTCGCGCCGTTCTCCCGCGGCCCTCACTCGTCCTGATCGCCACAGTAAACATGACTCGTGCCGTTCTCCCGCGGCCCTCACTCGTCCTGCTCGCCACAGTAAACATGACTCGCGCGTTCTCCCGCGGCCCTCACTCGTCCTGCTCGCCACAGTAAACATGACTCGTGCCGTTCTCCCGCGGCCCTCACTCGTCCTGATCGCCACAGTAAACATGACTCGTGCCGTTCTCCCGCGGCCCTCACTCGTCCTGCTCGCCACAGTAAACATGACTCGTGCCGTTCTCCCGCGGCCCTCACTCGTCCTGCTCGCCACAGTAAACATGACTCGCGTCGTTCTCCCGCGGCTCTCACTCGTCCTGCTCGCCACAGTAAACATGACTCGCGCCGTTCTCCCGCGGCCCTCACTCGTCCTGCTTGCCACAGTAAACATGACTCGCGCCGTTCTCCCGCGGCCCTCACTCGTCCTGATCGCCACAGTAAACATGACTCGTGCCGTTCTCCCGCGGCCCTCACTCGTCCTGCTCGCCACAGTAAACATGACTCGTGCCGTTCTCCCGCGGCCCTCACTCGTCCTGATCGCCACAGTAAACATGACTCGTGCCGTTCTCCCGCGGCCCTCACTCGTCCTGCTCGCCACAGTAAACATGACTCGTGCCGTTCTCCCGCGGCCCTCACTCGTCCTGCTCGCCACAGTAAACATGACTCGTGCCGTTCTCCCGCGGCCCTCACTCGTCCTGCTCGCCACAGTAAACATGACTCGCGCGTTCTCCCGCGGCCCTCACTCGTCCTGCTCGCCACAGTAAACATGACTCGTGTCGTTCTCCCGCGGCCCTCACTCGTCCTGCTCGCCACAGTAAACATGACTCGCGTCGTTCTCCCGCGGCTCTCACTCGTCCTGCTCGCCACAGTAAACATAATGAATGGTGACTGTAGAACGCAAAAGCCGAATCCCGAACATTTTGGGCGATCTCAAAACACATTTTCGAACTCACTAGTAGCCTATACTTGTTGTTTAACTACTGCGCTCTGTTACCGGTAGGCGTGGCCTCCTAGGGCAGCGAAGCAAGTGCATTCTGGGAGTTGTTGTCTTTCATCCACATAAGCCAAAAATACATTTTCTGGCTTTTCTCAGTCTACAGTAGAAAGCTCCAAATTCAAAAATAATTTCACATTTCTTCTACATAAATGACCCATTTTAAATACATATTCATCTTCGCAGAGGTGAAGTATCCCTTTAATTTGAGATGGCTTTATCTGAGAGCTGAGAGGATGTTGCAGTACACTATCATATATATCAGTGGTTTTCAGACCCTCTCTGCAGATTCTGTATGTCTCCTTCACCAGACACACTCAGTTGAGTTCATAGAGCCGTGTTCTGATGATAAACTCCTCATCTGAATCAGCTGGATTAAAACACGAGACATACAGCATATGCAGAGCGGTGGGTTCCCAGGACTGGGGTTCAGAACCACTTATAGAAAATAACTGTACATTTCTATCATGTATACTAAGATTACAAGTATTGAGTGATAATTGGATGTCTTTATAGCATGGATGCATCTAAAGAAGACGGGTTGTCCTTGGGAAGACTTGTAAACGATCAGACCAGAAATCCTACTTGCAAAATGAGAACCGTTGAAGTGAGCAGAAAACCTCACCTGTGTCTCTTTGCTGTACGAGACATTCTACCAGGAGAAGAAATCACTTACAATTATGGAGACTCAGATTGGCCATGGCGAGTCAAGGTACTATCAAGAAAATGCTAAAGAGATTGATCAGTAATTCATGATAATCTTTTACTGTCATTCTGATTAGTTACCATGTGATTGTGGTCTCATATTTCTGAAGCCTTTAAATCAAGCATCAGCAGAATCCACTGATAAAAAGCCAGCCAGCAGTTTGGGCCCGCAGAAATCGGTAGGTCCACTTTAAAACATCTGTATCATTATATTATTGACTATTTCAGCTTAGAGATGTGTGTGAAAGAAATGATAGTTAAAGTGTAGGACAGCTAGAGAAATGAACATAAACAAGTTTTTCTGTCCTTCACAAATATTTCCTGCTTTCTTAGCCCCATTGTGCAGCTTCTCTTCCCTTTCCTGAATTGGACAAGGTGAACAGCAAGGGTCCACATAAGCTGTCAGGCAAAGCAAGAACATCAAGGAATAAAACGGTAACCATCTCATACATGCAGCAGCGATCTACTGATGTTTACTGCCAGCTAGTTAAAAGTGCAGTCAGTGATTTCTGATAAACACTGTTGATATTTAAAATCGACAGCCAAACAAACACACACCTCCCTTCATTGCTCCGCCCCCAAAATAATGAACAACACAGGCAACCAGTTGACTACAGGTGCATATCCACTTCATCCAGCACACGTGTGTAATAGTTGTGGCACGTTCGGATCATTTTACTGACTTGGATCTTTGAATCTCGTTCATCAAAATTAACAAATCTTTTTTCGAAAACCTTTTGTTCATTTCAGTAGAATGTATTTAAAATGGTAGCCAAATTCCCCAAACACATCAAATGTTGATCGCATTTAGAATAAGAAAAAAAGTGCGATGCAAGGAAAAGGCCAAATTATGAGAGACGGAAATGATTCATTAATTTATTTGGGTCTTCAGGCTATGCAGTCTGTTAGTTACCTCACCTCCCGATCTAAGCCGTTCGTTCATCCTGTGACATCCTCATAAACTTAACTTTGCAGTCTGTAGTACCGGATACGTACACGTTTCGAGTCTATCGACTTCGGGTTCAAGTCATTCGTTCATCACGTGGCAGCCCCATTGAGCTATGCAGTCTGTAGTACCGGATACGTACACGTTTCGAGTCTATCGACTTCGGGTTCAAGTCATTCGTTCATCACGTGGCAGCCCCATTGAGCTATGCAGTCAATACTGGATGCAGAATTGATTAGTTCATATTTTGAGTCTTCGAGGACTTGAGAGGTGAACTAATCATTTATCTTTCCAGTACTGACAGCATAGCCTCAATGGGACTGATGGGAAGAACGAAGGACCCAAAGACTCGAGTGATTTAACTAATCATTTCTGTTTCCAGTACAGAACCTATAGGATGTTGTGTGTGCGCAGTCAACACAAAATTAAAGAATCACTCTCTGAGACAACTCAGTAGTCACGAGTCATTAAAGATTGTTCAAAATGTCTATCACACAAACAAGCCCCCCCGTTGGACCCCATTGAAGTCACTATATGGAGAAACACCTGGAGTGTGTTCCTCAAAAACCTTCATTTCTTTTACACTGAAGAAAGAAAGACATGAACATCTTAGATGGTGTGATGATGGCGAGTAAATTATCAGGAAATTTTAATTCTGAAGTGAACTAATCATTTAAGTAGTTATTGGTTCAGAGTTTTAATGTCTGAACCAGTGTAACTATTAATTTGACTATTGTCACAATTTTGTTGTTTTTTATTTTATTAATGATCTTTGCTTTGAAGTGTGCAAAACACGTTTCTTTATTTTTTGTTTACCCCTACAGTGTGTTTGTTTTGTTTTATATGGGTGCCACAGTTTTCAATATTTTTAATGTCATTTTATTCTTGTTTAAGCTAAATATCTCTTTATATATCTGCAGAAGCGGTTTCAATCAAGACTGTTACAGTCATCCTCAGTCGCATCCATATCTGGTGCACCCTCTTCATCAGCACCCTGTGCTGTGTCCACCTCTATAATGGCCTCATCAACCTCATGCCCTCCTGCCCTGTCCTCATCAACATCAACACCTCCCACGTCACCTTCATCATCCTCGCCTGTGCAGCCTTCATCATCCTCGCCTGTGCAGCCTTCATCATCCTCGCCTGTGCAGCCTTCATCATCCTCGCCTGTGCAGCCTTCATCATCCTCGCCTGTGCAGCCTTCATCATCCTCGCCTGGGCAGCCTTCATCAGCCTCGCCTGGGCAGCCTTCATCATCCTCGCCTGTGCAGCCTTCATCAGCCTCGCCTGGGCAGCCTTCATCAGCCTTGCCTGGGCAGCCTTCATCATCCTCGCCTGGGCAGCCTTCATCAGCCTCGCCTGGGCAGCCTTCATCAGCCTCGCCTGGGCAGCCTTCATCATCCTCGCCTGGGCAGCCTTCATCAGCCTCGCCTGGGCAGCCTTCATCAGCCTCGCCTGGGCAGCCTTCATCAGCCTCGCCTGGGCAGCCTTCATCATCCTCGCCTGTGCAGCCTTCATCAGCCTCGCCTGGGCAGCCTTCATCAGCCTGGCCTGGGCAGCCTTCATCATCCTCGCCTGGGCAGCCTTCATCAGCCTCGCCTGTGCAGCCTTCATCATCCTCGCCTGTGCAGCCTTCATCAGCCTCGCCTGGGCAGCCTTCATCATCCTCGCCTGTGAAGCCTTCATCAGCCTCGTCTGTGCAGCCTTCATCAGCCTCGCCTGGGCAGCCTTCATCATCCTCGCCTAGGCAGCCTTCATCAGCCTCGCCTGTGCAGCCTTCATCAGCCTCACCTGGGCAGCCTTCATCAGCCTCGCCTGGGCAGCCTTCATCAGCCTCGCCTGGGCAGCCTTCATCAGCCTCGCCTGGGCAGCCTTCATCATCCTCGCCTGTGCAGCCTTCATCAGCCTCGCCTGGGCAGCCTTCATCAGCCTCGCCTGGGCAGCCTTCATCAGCCTCGCCTGGGCAGCCTTCATCATCCTCGCCTGTGCAGCCTTCATCAGCCTCGCCTGGGCAGCCTTCATCATCCTCGCCTGGGCAGCCTTCATCAGCCTCGTCTGTGCAGCCTTCATCAGCCTCGCCTGGGCAGCCTTCATCAGCCTCGCCTGTGCAGCCTTCATCAGCCTCGCCTGTGCAGCCTTCATCAGCCTCGCCTGGGCAGCCTTCATCATCCTCGCCTGTGCAGCCTTCATCAGCCTCGTCTGTGCAGCCTTCATCAGCCTCGCCTGGGCAGCCTTCATCAGCCTCGCCTGGGCAGCCTTCATCAGCCTCGCCTGGGCAGCCTTCATCAGCCTGGCCTGGGCAGCCTTCATCAGCCTCGCCTGTGCAGCCTTCATCAGCCTCGCCTGTGCAGCCTTCATCAGCCTCGCCTGGGCAGCCTTCATCATCCTCGCCTGGGCAGCCTTCATCAGCCTCGCCTGGGCAGCCTTCATCAGCCTCGTCTGTGCAGCCTTCATCATCCTCGCCTGGGCAGCCTTCATCATCCTCGCCTGGGCAGCCTTCATCATCCTCGCCTGGGCAGCCTTCATCATCCTCGCCTGGGCAGCCTTCATCATCCTCGCCTGTGCAGCCTTCATCAGCCTCGCCTGGGCAGCCTTCATCATCCTCGCCTGGGCAGCCTTCATCAGCCTGGCCTGGGCAGCCTTCATCAGCCTGGCCTGGGCAGCCTTCATCATCCTCGCCTGTGCAGCCTTCATCATCCTCACCTGGGCAGCCTTCATCAGCCTCGCCTGGGCAGCCTTCATCAGCCTCGCCTGGGCAGCCTTCATCAGCCTGGCCTGTGCAGCCTTCATCAGCCTCGCCTGTGCAGCCTTCATCAGCCTCGCCTGTGCAGCCTTCATCAGCCTCGCCTGTGCAGCCTTCATCATCCTCGCCTGTGAAGCCCTCATCGCCTTATGCGCAGCATTCATCATCCTCATCCTCGCCTGCTCCACCCTTATCTTCACCTTGTGCTGTGTCAACACCAGTGGTTCACTCATCACAGGTGTCTGAGACACTCTCATGGGAGGTGGGTAGATTCATTTGCTGAATTATTGGGATGGTCGGGGTGTATTGCACTGGTAGAACTAACAATAGATTATATGAAATTATATATCATTTATATTGGTTTGTATTCATCCTCTTCCAGATATCCTCTTTAAGGCCATCAAGAAAAAGACAGGTATGTGACTTGCCATGTGATACTTTATATGCAATTTTTTTTTGCATAATTATGAATTGGCTTGCATAATAGTATCCGCAATATGATGAAACGTAATGTTACAGCAACCACTGCCTTGAGTAAGTGTTAAATTCTCTCATTCAGTATTCCGGAAGTTCCGTCTGTGACACAGACTACAGCGATGTCACAGACTACAGCGATGTTGACTACATACCAAAAATCAGCTCCGATGAATCGGATGGTAGTTCTTCTGGACATGACATGGTCAAAAGTGCTTTGATACATCCAACATCTCCCAACGAGGCAGGTAGTTCATCTGATCAATTTATGACCGCACCATCACCAAAAAAGATGAAATGCCAATCTAAAGAGACAAACACTTTGTCTGGTGAAAAGACTTTTATTCAGTCAATGCCATCACCAAAGCAGGAACGCAAGGCGTACAACAAGAAGCAGTATTGCCTTTATTGCTCTAAGCCATATTCAAAAATGGCAAGACACCTTGAATTTGTCCATCGCAACGAAGTGGGGGTTGTAAAGGCAATAGCATTTCCAAAACATTCCAAAGAAAGACAAGTCCAGTTAAACCTCCTTAGAAAAAGGGGCAACTTTGCCCACAACACAGATGTGGTGAGACAAGGACATGGGGAGATGATTGCCTGCTACCGTCCAAAAAATAGACAAAGAGCCAAAGAATTTATTCACTGCATTTACTGCCAAGGGCTTTACAACAAGCATAGCCTTTGGAAGCATATCAAAAACTGTCCCCTTAAACCTAAAGAGGATGATGCCCAGGGCAGGAAAAGAGTTCGATCTCTGTGTGCTTTAAACACACCAGTTGGCTTAGAAGTGAGCAAAGGTTTCAAGAAAATACTGTCCTTTATGAACTATGATGAAGTTTCGCGTGTAGTTCATACTGACAGATGCATCATGCAGCTGGGGGAGCACATGTTCAACAGGATGGGGTCTGATGTGACCAAACATGACTACATCAGACAGAAGATGAGAGAAGTAGGCAGACTTCTTCTTGAAGCAAGGAAGATTACCCCACTGAGAACAATGGTAGACTTCTTCATACCAGCAAACTTCAAACATGTCATAGCAGCTGTTAAAGTTTTATGTGGCTACAATGAAGAGAAAAACTCCTACCGCATTCCTTCTTTAGCTCTCAAACTTGGGCATTCTTTAAACAAGGTCTGTAGCATTGTTGAGAGCAATGCCATGATGTATGGAGATCATGATCGTGCTGAATGCGCCCGAGACTTCAGGAAAATACACCAGGCAAGGTGGAATGAGTACATTTCTGCTGGTGCTATAACTACATTGAAAGAAGCCAAGTGGAACACACCACAGATCATTCCTTTCACTCAGGATGTCAAAGTCCTGCACACACATCTTGAAAAGAAACACGATGGGCTCCTAAGTAAGCTCAGAACTTGCCCTTCTGCTGACAGCTACTCTGCTCTAGCCAAGGTCACACTGTCCCAGGTCATCCTGTTCAACCGAAGGAGAGAAGGTGAGGTATCCCGGATGCTTTTGTCAGCTTTTAAAAGTAGGGATTCTTCTGAGCTACACAAAGACATTGCCATCTGTCTGTCTGAGTTTGAGAGGAAGCTGTGTCTGCACTTCACAAGAGTTGAGATCCGGGGTAAACGAGGCAGAAAGGTTCCTGTGCTCCTCAAGCCTTCCATGGTTTCTGCCATGGAGCTGCTCGTTGAAACGCGGGAGCTTTGTGGTGTTCCAGCAGAGAATCCCTTTATGTTTGCCAGATGTGGAGCAATGTCAGCCTACAGAGGTGGAGAGTGCATCAACAAAGCTGCTTGCGAATGTGGCATAAAGAACCCTGAAGCACTGTCATCAACTAGGCTCAGGAAACACATAGCAACCATGTCTAAAATTCTTAACCTTGATGAGAATGAAGCAGACCAACTGGCTGATTTCCTTGGTCACGATATCAGAATCCACAGACAGTATTACCGGTTACCAGAGGGAACACTGCAGCTGGCAAAAATGAGTAAAGTCCTAATGGCCATGGAGAAAGGAACACTGTCTGACTACAAAGGAAAGAAACTTGATGACATTGAAATTGACCCAAATGGTATGAGTATATTTAGTCTGTGTGTATCTGTGCTGTACTTATTTGCAAAACACATCATGTCACAGATACTAAGTATAAGCAATATAGTGTTAATTTTATTGTCATTTAATTATTTAGAGCAACTTGAGGCCCAAGGTGATTCCATGTCAAGTGATGAGGAGGACTACAGTGACCTATCTCAGACAACAGCACCAGCAGAGACTGATCGACCTGTTCAACCTGTTCAATCTGATCAACCTGTTCAACCTGTTCAATCTGATCAATCTGTTTCACAGGTGGATCAATGTAAGAAAAATCTCTAAACTGCACAAACAACAATAATCAAATAAACATGAATTAGCTCCAAGCAGCAATATCCAGCCAAATTCAAATAATCAACACATGAGGACACAATCTTGATTTGGTCTTTACTCACCGATTTAGTTGTAATGAGAATTTACTTTTTAACTATTTCATAGGTTCTTCACACGCTCCAAAAAAGAAATGGGAGGACAGTGAGGTAAAAGCAGTAGAGAGACACATGATGAAGTTCATCAAGACATGCAAAGTTCCTGGTAAGCAAGACTGTGAAAGATGCATTCACGCAGAGCCAGAAGCTTTGAAGCAGCGAACATGGACTGGTGTGAAAAATTATGTGCGGAACAGGATCACGACTCTTAAAAGAAAGGGTGGTTTGTAGGGAGCCATCAACACTTCAACACTTTGCATATTATGCTCTTTTTGTAAGAAATTGAGCTTAATTAAAAGAAATGAGGATAAAGGTGTAGAAATATTCTGAGGATGGAATGAAACAGAATATAAAGTGAAAAGTTAGAGTATAAGAAAGCTAATGAAGAAGTAGAGGATAGTAATATAGTCTAATTTCATTTATTCAGTTTTCTTTGTTCAGTTGCAATGAAGTTGGATGGAATGTCATGTTAAACTTTTTGATATTTCTGTTATAGAGGGAGGAGAGAATGTAAAGATGATAAAGTGAAGAGTGATTAGCTGTGTTGGACATGGGCTGTGGCTGGATGTAACCGATCGGTGAGAGTTGCCGTGTGGAGGCGGGAGGAGCTGAAAACTGAGACGTGAGTTTGACACTTTCTGCTTCCCGTAGTGACGCTTGCGCTGTGTTTGCATACTTTACCACAGCTGAAGTGGAATAAATGCATTATTTGCCAAATACACCGATATTTCAGAGACATTTTGATTCAATACATGTACTGCTTAATACAGCGTCTGTTTGTACAAGAATATAGTTCAACATAAGCCTAAATCCCAATGAAGTGGGGTCTACATTGTATCAGTTTTATTTTGATAACCATGACAATATAACATCGCGACTACATGAAAAGAGCTTTCACTGTTATAAAAAACAGATTTGTGCGGTGGATTCGGCAAATCGTGGATCAGTTGTGTCGTCATCAGAGCTCGTGAGTCGCTCTGGAGAAAGTGCTCTGGCTGAGTCCTGCTCTCGAATCGCTCTCGCCGTACTCTGAGACCATACGTCACAGTCACGGGGCGTCGCTGTCTGAAGCCGTACACAAGCTCTAACCGTCATGCACTGCTCAAGTCAGCCGTCTGTGCAGCGCTGTCCAACAAGTTCAACAAGCATAAAGCTCTCCTCCCTCTTTACATCATCTTTATATTCTCCTCCCTCTTTACATCCCCTTTACATTCTCCTCCCTCTTTACATCTGTAAAGTAAAGGGGATGTAAAGAGAAGGAGTGAATGTAAAGAGGAGAGAATGTAAAGAGGATGTAAAGAGGGAGGAGAGAATGTAAAGAGGATGTAAAGAGGGAGGAGAGAATGTAAAGAGGATGTAAAGAGGGAGGAGAGAATGTAAAGGGGATGTAAAGAGGGAGGAGAGAATGTAAAGGGGGTGTAAAGAGGGAGGAGAGAATGTAAAGAGGAGAGAATGTAAAGAGGATGTAAAGAGGGAGGAGAGAATGTAAAGAGGGAGGAGAGAATGTAAAGGGGATGTAAAGAGGAGGAGTGAATGTAAAGAGAGAATGTAAAGAGGATGTAAAGAGGGAGGAGAGAATGTAAAGAGGATGTAAAGAGGGAGGAGAGAATGTAAAGAGGATGTAAAGAGGGAGGAGAGAATGTAAAGGGGGTGTAAAGAGGAGGAGTGAATGTAAAGAGGAGAGAATGTAAAGAGGATGTAAAGAGGGAGGAGAGAATGTAAAGAGGATGTAAAGAGGGAGGAGAGAATGTAAAGAGGATGTAAAGAGGGAGGAGAGAATGTAAAGGGGATGTAAAGAGGGAGGAGAGAATGTAAAGGGGGTGTAAAGAGGGAGGAGAGAATGTAAAGAGGGAGGAGAGAATGTAAAGGGAATGTAAAGAGGGAGGAGATAATGTAAAGGATGTAAAGAGGGAGGAGAGAATGTAAAGGGAATGTAAAGAGGGAGGAGATAATGTAAAGGATGTAAAGAGGGAGGAGAGAATGTAAAGGGAATGTAAAGAGGGAGGAGATAATGTAAAGGATGTAAAGAGGGAGGAGAGAATGTAAAGGGAATGTAAAGAGGGAGGAGAGAATGTAATGGATGTAAAGAGGGAGGAGAGAATGTAAAGAGGAAGGAGAGAATGTAAAGAGGGAGGAGATAATGTAAAGGATGTAAAGAGGGAGGAGAGAATGTAAAGAGGGAGGAGAGAATGTAAAGAGGGAGGAGATAATGTAAAGGATGTAAAGAGGGAGGAGAGACTGTAAAGAGGGAGGAGAGAATGTAAAGAGCATGTAAAGAGGGAGGAGAGAATGTAAAGGGGATGTAAAGAGGGAGGAGAGAATGTAAAGAGGGAGGAGAGAAGAGAATGTAAAGAGGGAGGAGAGAATGTAAAGGGGATGTAAAGAGGGAGGAGAGAATGTAAAGAGGGAGGAGAGAATGTAAAGGGGATGTAAAGAGGGAGGAGAGAATGTAAAGAGGGAGGAGAGAATGTAAAGGATGTAAAGAGGGAGGAGAGAATGTAAAGGATGTAAAGAGGGAGGAGAGAATGTAAAGGATGTAAAGAGGGAGGAGAGAATGTAAAGGGGATGTAAAGAGGGAGGAGAGAATGTAAAGAGGGAGAAGAGAATGTAAAGAGGGAGGAGAGAATGTAAAGAGGGAGGAGATAATGTAAAGGGGATGTAAAGAGGGAGGAGAGAATGTAAAGGGGATGTAAAGAGGGAGGAGAGAATGTAAAGAGGGAGGAGAGATTGTAAAGAGGGAGGAGAGAATGTAAAGGATGTAAAGAGGGAGGAGAGAATGTAAAGAGGGAGGAGAGAATGTAAAGAGGATGTAAAGAGGGAGGAGAGAATGTAAAGAGGATGTAAAGAGGGAGGAGAGGATGTGAAGAGGGAGGAGAGAATGTAAAGAGGGAGAAGAGAATGTAAAGAGGGAGGAGAGAATGTAAAGGGGATGTAAAGAGGGAGGAGAGAATGTAAAGAGGGAGAAGAGGATGTAAAGAGGGATGAGAATGTAAAGGGGATGTAAAGAGGGAGGAGAGAATGTAAAGAGGGAGGAGAGAATGTAAAGAGGGAGGAGAGAATGTAAAGAGGGAGAAGAGAATGTAAAGCGGGAGGAGAGAATGTAAAGAGGGAGGAGATAATATAAAGAGGATGTAAAGAGGGAGGAGAGAATGTAAAGAGGGAGGAGGGAACGTAAAGAGGGAGGAGAGAATGTAAAGAGGATGTAAAGAGGGAGGAGAGAATGTAAAGAGGATGTAAAGAGGGAGGAGAGAATGTAAAGAGGGAGGAGAGAATGTAAAGAGGGAGAAGAGAATGTAAAGAGGGAGGAGAGAATGTAAAGGGGATGTAAAGAGGGAGGAGAGAATGTAAAGAGGGAGGAGAGAATGTAAAGAGGGAGGAGAGAATGTAAAGAGGGAGGAGAGAATGTAAAGAGGGGGGAGAGAATGTAAAGAGGGAGAAGAGAATGTAAAGAGGGAGGAGAGAATGTAAAGAGGGAGGAGATAATGTAAAGAGGATGTAAAGAGGGAGGAGAGAATGAATGTAAAGAGGGAGGAGAGAATGTAAAGAGGGAGGAGAGAATGTAAAGGGGGATGAGAATGTAAAGGGGATGTAAAGAGGGAGGAGAGAATGTAAAGAGGGAGGAGAGAATGTAAAGAGGGAGGAGAGAATGTAAAGAGGGAGGAGAGAATGTAAAGAGGGAGGAGAGAATGTAAAGAGGGAGAAGAGAATGTAAAGAGGGAGGAGAGAATGTAAAGAGGGAGGAGATAATATAAAGAGAATGTAAAGAGGGAGGAGAGAATGTAAAGAGGGAGGAGAGAATATAAAGAGAATGTAAAGAGGGAGGAGAGGATGTAAAGAGGGAGGAGAGAATGTAAAGGGGATGTAAAGAGGGAGGAGAGAATGTAAAGAGGGAGAAGAGGATGTAAAGAGGGATGAGAATGTAAAGGGGATGTAAAGAGGGAGGAGAGAATGTAAAGAGGGAGGAGAGAATGTAAAGAGGGAGGAGAGAATGTAAAGAGGGAGGAGAGAATGTAAAGAGGGAGAAGAGAATGTAAAGAGGGAGGAGAGAATATAAAGAGGATGTAAAGAGGGAGGAGAGAATGTAAAGAGGGAGGAGAGAATGTAAAGAGGATGTAAAGAGGGAGGAGAGAATGAATGTAAAGAGGGAGGAGAGAATGTAAAGAGGGAGGAGAGAATGTAAAGAGGGAGGAGAGAATGTAAAGAGGGAGGAGAGAATGTAAAGAGGGAGGAGAGAATGTAAAGAGGGAGAAGAGAATGTAAAGAGGGAGGAGAGAATGTAAAGAGGGAGGAGATAATATAAAGAGGATGTAAAGAGGGAGGAGAGAATTTAAAGAGGGAGGAGAGAATGTAAAGAGGATGTAAAGAGGGAGGAGAGAATGTAAAGAGGGGGGAAAGAATGTAAAGAGGGAGGAGAGAATGTAAAGGGGATGTGAAGAGGGAGGAGAGAATGTAAAGGGGATGTAAAGAGGGAGGAGAGAATGTAAAGGGGATGTGAAGAGGGAGGAGAGAATGTAAAGGGGATGTAAAGAGGGAGGAGAGAATGTAAAAGATGTAAAGAGGGAGGAGAATGTAAAGGGGATGTAAAGAGGGAGGAGAATATAAAGATGATGTAAAGAGGGAGGAGAGCTTTATGCTTGTTGAACTTGTTGGACAGCGCTGCACAGACGGCTGACTTGAGCAGTGCATGACGGTTAGAGCTTGTGTACGGCTTCAGACAGCGACGCCCCGTGACTGTGACGTATGGTCTCAGAGTACGGCGAGAGCGATTCGAGAGCAGGACTCAGCCAGAGCAGTTTCTCCAGAGCGACTCACGAGCTCTGATGACGACACAACTGATCCACGATTTGCCGAATCCACCGCACAAATCTGTTTTTTATAACAGTGAAAGCTCTTTTCATGTAGTCGCGATGTTATATTGTCATGGTTATCAAAATAAAACTGATACAATGTAGACCCCACTTCATTGGGATTTAGGCTTATGTTGAACTATATTCTTGTACAAACAGACGCTGTATTAAGCAGTACATGTATTGAATCAAAATGTCTCTGAAATATCGGTGTATTTGGCAAATAATGCATTTATTCCACTTCAGCTGTGGTAAAGTATGCAAACACAGCGCAAGCGTCACTACGGGAAGCAGAAAGAGTCAAACTCACGTCTCAGTTTTCAGCTCCTCCCGCCTCCACACGGCAACTCTCACCGATCGGTTACATCCAGCCACAGCCCATGTCCAACACAGCTAATGTAAAGGATGAAAGAGGGAGGAGTGAAGGTAAAGAGGGAGAAAATGGGGAGGAGTGAAGGTAAAGAGGATGGAAAAGAGGGAGGAGTGAAGGTAAACAGGTTGAAAAGAGGGAGGAGTGAAGGTAAACAGGTTGAAAAGAGGGAGGAGTAAAGGTAAAGAGGATGGAAAAGAGGGAGGATTGAAGGTAAAGAGGGAGAAAATGGGGGAGGAGTGAAGGTAAAGAGGATGGAAAAGAGGGAGGAGTGAAGGTAAAGAGGGAGAAAAGAGGGAGGAGTGAAGGTAAAGAGGATGGAAAAGAGGGAGGAGTGAAGGTAAAGAGGGAGAAAATGGGGGAGGAGTGAAGGTAAAGAGGATGGAAAAGAGGGAGGAGTGAAGGTAAAGAGGGAGAAAAGAGGGAGGAGTGAAGGTAAAGAGGATGGAAAAGAGGGAGGAGTGAAGGTAAAGAGGGAGAAAATGGGGGAGGAGTGAAGGTAAAGAGGATGGAAAAGAGGGAGGAGTGAAGGTAAAGAGGGAGAAAATGGGGAGGAGTGAAGGTAAAGAGGATGGAAAAGAGGGAGGAGTGAAGGTAAAGAGGTTGAAAAGAGGGAGGAGTGAAGGTAAAGAGGGAGGAGTGAAGGTAAAGGAGGAGGTAGAGATTTTGATGGGTGGATGGAGGAAATATCGAGGATGGTTGTGCACTGAGAATCATTCCCACCTCCAAGTTAATTGATTTTTCATTGTTCTTTTTTTTTTTTTTTATGTTTTTGAATTTCTGTCATTAACTGCAATGTGTACTTTCAACACAATGTGTTCAAGACTGTTAATATTAAAGAGTCATTTAATTGGAGTGTGTGTCACTCGAGTCCCCAAAGAGTCATTTAATCGGAGTGTGTGTGTCTCTCAAGTCCCCAAAGAGTCATTTACTTGGAGTGTGTGTCTCTCAAGTCCCGAAAGAGTCATTTAATCGGAGTGTGTGTGTCTCTCAAGTCCCCAAAGAGTCATTTAATCGGAGTGTGTGTGTCTCTCAAGTCCCCAAAGAGTCATTTAATCGGAGTGTGTGTGTGTGTGTGTGTGTCTCTCAAGTCCCCAAAGAGTCATTTAATCGGAGTGTGTGTGTCTCTCAAGTCCCCAAAGAATCATTTAATCAGAGTGTGTGTGTGTGTCTCTCAAGTCCCCAAAGAGTCATTTAATCGGAGTGTGTGTGTGTGTCTCTCAAGTCCCCAAAGAGTCATTTAATCGGAGTGTGTGTGTCTCTCAAGTCCCCAAAGAGTCATTTAATCGGAGTGTGTGTGTGTCTCTCAAGTCCCCAAAGAGTCATTTAATCGGAGTGTGTGTGTCTCTCAAGTCCCCAAAGAGTCATTTAATCGGAGTGTGTGTGTGTCTCTCAAGTCCCCAAAGAATCATTTAATCGGAGTGTGTGTGTCTCTCAAGTCCCCAAAGAGTCATTTAATCGGAGTGTGTGTGTCTCTCAAGTCCCCAAAGAGTCATTTAATCGGAGTGTGTGTGTCTCTCAAGTCCCCAAAGAGTCATTTAATCGGAGTGTGTGTGTGTCTATCAAGTCCCCAAAGAGTCATTTAATTGAAGTGTGTGTTTTTTTTGTTTGTTTTTTGGACAATTACTACACTTTACAGAAGAACATGACTAATGTGTTAAAGCCCCAGTGAGTTAGCCTGGCTCCGCCCTCCTACGCACTTCCGCTCAATTTTATTTTCCTTCAGTACTACGTCTGGGATTGTGCTGTAGACTTTGGTTTCCAGAAATAATTTTTTTACCGGTCCAATCAGCGAACAGAGGGAGTGGCTGAGAACGATGACGTTGATGTAGCGCGTCAGTTTGAGTTGGAGTTCAGTAATGGCAGCGGAGAAAGACGTGAGAAAATCTATTCGGTCCGTTGTTGCAAAACTGCCGAATATCCAGAAGTTAAAGCCGGAGCAAGATCAATGTTTGCTAAGTGTTGTTGGTGGCCATGATGTTGTGGCCCTCCTCCCCAAGGGGTTCGGGAAAAGTTTAATTTTCCAGCTCACTCCGCTAGTGGTGAATGAGTTAGCTAAGGCGAACGATAGGATGCAAAGCCGATAGTTGTTGTCGTCTCCTCTTGTTGCACTAATGGAGGACCAAGTGAGGGAGGCAGAAAGGTTAGGAGTTGGTGCTGGGCAGCTCGGCGTGCACGATGATCACTGTACAGCATTTGCGGCAGATCCGAAACGACCGCAGCGGCGTATTGTTAATGATTACACCCAGCTTCGACAGTTGACTGAATACATCACTGTCCTTAGTGTCAAATAAACATTTAGAATTTAGAATTGTTCCTTGAACTCTTAAATTCGATGAACAAAACATGCAGCTCTCGTTGACAGACATCTTATTCTAAACATAATCCTCTGATCATTCGGACTTGTTTTTTTATTGCTTAAAACAATACACAAGTAATAACAGAAAACATAATACAAAAACAAACAAAAAATAATAATAAAAACAAAACAAAAATAAAACAGTAGGAGGATAATATAAAATAAACATGAACAAGTTAAGAGAATTACATGACACTGAAAAAGGAAAATAATTACAAACAGTTAATGTTTTTAAGGCTTTTTTTGTTCTCAGACAACTTAATTGAAAAGAGGTATTTTTAAAATTCTTTCACAAATATAAGAAAGAGAGGTTTAGCATTTAGATATTTAGATTTATGAATATGGAATTCGGACTTGTTGTTTCCAGCCGGTTACGGCGCATGACATACGTCACGACCACACGTTAGCGATTGGCTATGGCAGATCCTGAGTGACGCTGGGCAGATCCAATAGTTTTGAACTTTAACAGAGAACCCGCCTACAAGGAAGTAAACGTTTCTCAATGGAGCGAGGCCAGACTCTCTGTACAAATGAAATGTACGAGAGTCTGGTAGAACCAGGCTACCAGTGAGTAGCCAAAGACTCAAGATGTTTTTGTGATAATGATTATTTTGCAGTCGATGCTAAATTAACTAGAGGGATGCAGGCCGTGGTCTTAGAAAAACTATTTAGGCTATATATATATATATTAGTTTGCGTGCCGTGTGCTCGGCTGCTTGCTGTGTTGTGATCGTAATTATACGATCACGCGAGAGAGAAAGTAGATGTGTGCAGTTTCAGCCGTCCTCCTCTGATTGTGATGTGATCGAAATAACAAACAAAACAATTTTGTAAAATGATATATGAATCATTTTTATTTTATCATATATCATTTTACAAAACTTTTTTGTGCATGTGCTCCCGCACACACAATTTCAGTCACAACACGCAGTCAGAGGATGCGCTGAAACATCAGCTCGCGATGCTGTTCCCTTCATTCATAACTCGGACTGAGAAGGATAGGCTATATTTGTGTAAATAGTTGTGCAACTGCGCAAACTTTATGAAGTTTAATGTTTGGGTTCCAGGGGAATTTATGACTGTTTCACCTTTTCAACCTCATCAAAGTTTCGTAATTAGTAAGTTCTGTGCTTTTTCTCTTTTTTTTCTTGTGTGCTGACTGATGAGGGGCCGATGTGCCTTGGTGAAACGGTGTTTGTACATGTAGCTTATTTTTTTAATTATCGTGGCAAGCAATCATAAAATACAGCATATTGCACAAAAAAAAAGCAATTTACTGAGAAACGGACCTCGGGTTTGGGTCGGGCTCAGGCTTAAAATATAACCGTAATGTTCGGGTCAGGTTAAATGATTTCGGGTACGGGCCGGGTTTGGGCTTAAGTTTAAAGCCTGTGCTGACCTCTACTTCAGGCACATAACTTGTAAAATTTCAGCAATTATTAAATGACTTCTGTAGAGCTGTTTTACAGTTGAAATAGAATTGAGCTGAATAATGACACTATTGTCTTCAGTTCCATCTTTGGTTCTCTCTGATAGTCAATCAATCAAATACAGTCAAATGAATAATATTTCTGAATGTTAATTGTCATTCCCCAACTGAGCAGTGAAGGACACTTCATCTCAAGCTACAAATCAGACAAAAATGTTGGCTACCCATTTTCTGTGATCTTGACGAAATAAAAATAAAAATAAAAAACTGTTTACTCACTAAATATATACCATCTCAACAAAGTCCTGATATTATACCTTTACCAGAATCTGTGTATCACCATGGTCCTCAAAGTATGACTTAACCAGAGTCTGTGTATCACCATGGTCCTCAAAGTATGACTTGATCAGAGTTTGTGTTTAATGTCCCCAAAATGGACATAAAAAATACTGTCCCTAAAGTGAAGGCAAAATGTCAGGTCTTTAAGGAAGACTTTTATTAATAAAATCAAGTGATAAGTGTGATGACAGCTTCTCCAGAAGTGCAGTCATGTCTTTCTTTTGTCTCTAGACCCTTCAGAAAGGGGTGTCCCTAAAGGTAGGGTTCCCAGTCATACGTCCTCACATTGTGGTTAAGTAGGTATGTGTGTGTGTGTGTGTGTGTGTGTGTGTGTGTGTGTGTGTGTGTGTGTGTGTGTGTGTGTGTGTGTGTGTGTGTGTGTGTGTGTGTGTGTGTGTGTGTGTGTGTGTGTGATTTATTCATGACTACATTTATCGCTGTCTGTAGTCATGGATTAATCTCACGATGAACAAGCCCAGGTCGAAATATTAAGAAGTGTTAAAGATTGTTTACATTATTTTTTCATGACAATTAAACAGTTTTACTCTCAAATTGTCAATGTTTGAATCCAAAGAATCATGAAAAATCATCTCTAGGCACGAGATGCGCGATAATGAAGTTCTAAACTGATATAAGAGCCACTAAAACAATGAATATAGTATAGATTTTTAAAATAAAGATACTATAAAATACAATTAACTAAGAAAAAAATCATTAGTTTTGGAAGCTACGAGTGAATTTAGTCATCAAAATATACTGAACATGAATATATACAATGGATACATATTCAGATGTTAATTTTGAGATGGATATTGTTACGTCTATATGCAACGATTCACATATATCAACGATTCACTCGTTTTCTTACAAATCCTGACGATGCATATGCATATATATTGAAACATATTTTTGAATCCTGAATTGTTCGTTTTGGTCAAATCAAATCAAAATCAATATTTTTTATTAAAAAATAAATAATAATATGATAATAATAATAAAACATGAAAATAAATAAATAAAATGTGCTTTTATTTTCTTTATGAAAACGCAAATTTGTTTCTAAAAGCAAGAATAAATAAATAAATGTGCTTTTATTCTCTTAATGAGAAATGCTAATATATTTCTTAAAACAAGAATAAATAAATAAATAAATATTAATAAAGATTAACATTTGGCTTTATTTTCTTTATGAAAATGCTAAAAAAAAATCTTAAAACGAGAATAAATTAATATTACCAATAAAGATTATTTTTAAACAAAAAATATATAAATAATAATGAATAATAAAGCTTAAAAGTTGGCTTTATTCTCTTTAAAAAAATGATCTTTTTCTTTATAAAATAATATTAATAATACAGCCTAAAAGAGACCTAAAATGTGCCTGTTTTTTATGGAAAATGTCATGTTTTCTAAAGAAATAAATGCTTTTTCTTTATGCAAAATATAATTTTTATTCAGATTTTCTTTTGAATTCTAGGTGAAATACGCCATGCACATTAAGCACACACACACACACACACACACACACACACACACACGTGAGAGGTCAGCAGACACAGAACAGATGTAGTGTCCGAATAAGTCTGTGAGAATCAGCAAATCTGCCATGATCCGGCGAGAGTTAACTTACAATGAAACTAAACTTTACTTCATAACATAATTATGATGATCCAGGCCAGAGAGTCTCAGGTGACCCGAATATAAACTAGCAGTGCGATGTCCGTCCACACGTTACATTCAGCGCCGGCTAAATCCAGAACCAATCATAATAATGCAAACATAATTACATGAAAGAATAAAATACAGAAATAATAATAATACATATGCTGTTCATTTACACTAAAAGACGCATGTCGCCGTTTCCTCCACGGGTGGCCGTAGACTTGATGATTGTTTTTTTTTTAATTGGTGGAAAATCCAATAAACACTCATTTCCTGCTGGTTTAATTGGTCCGCAGGGCATTTGATTCTCCGTCTGTTTTAATAAAGCCGCCCAGAGGGCCGTCGCCATGAGAAGTATCGGATTTATGACAAAATAAAGTACAGACACAATTCAGGACACATTCACTTATTAAGCAGCTCCGCTAACAAAGTGACATTCGTCTGTACTAATGAAGACACCGGTGATGAAACACTCGTGTTAACGACACAACAACACTTGACCTCTGACCTCCGCACCCGGGTCCAACTCAAAACTCGTTCTGGGATTAATTAGCATCTAAAGGAAGCGAACTAAAACACGGGAGAACGATTCTGATGCATTTCTGCCATACGAGTCTGGGAAGGTTTTTTTTTTTTTTTTTTTTTTTTTTTTTTTTGAGCAAGTAGGAAACAAAATGTGATGCAAGACTGAGCTCAAGCTGCCATCATCATCTAGTTATCACTGACCTGAGGACAGTGCTGTCCTGACTGTCCCTGAACACCCGTCTCGGAGATAAACACTCAGGACCATCACAGCAGTTTGCATCTAACATCAGGGTTATTATCCTCAAACAGAACGATTTAAAACTGCTTTTTTTGTTTTTCTTATCAGAAATCTGAAATAAAATTGAATATAAATATTAACCTTTAATAAAGCGAAAACATTTGAAATGTTGCCTGGGCTGCTTACTGAAATAAGTTTAGGTTGACACGTTCATATTATGAACAATAAATGCATACATGAGTAACACAAACTTAAACAAATGCGAATAAATTGTACCTCATTAAAGTAAATATTGGAAATAATTATAAGCACATAGCCAACCAAACAAACTAATAATATAAATAAAACCAAAACTAAAAAAACTAAAGCAAAAAAAAAAAATCTAAATAGCAATATTAAGAAACTCCAAAAATGCTAAATTACTAAAAATTAACAAAAAAATAACTCAAATTAAAATAAAAACTGAAAAAGTCACATAAAAGCTGATTAAAAAAATTACTATGAACTACAATATTTCATAAACAATACTGAAGTGACAGATTGAGATCTCTGACTTTGCATAGACTTCCCTGAATTACAACACGATTCATTTATTAAGCTACAGAGTTCAACAGGATCTCAATCAAACACACACACACACACACACACAGTGAGTGTCTTACAGTGATTGAGCAGAACAGAAACCAGCTCTTTAGACAGTAACCCTCTCTCCACACACACACACACACACACACACGTCAGTTGAGTGAATCCACTCTAAGGACTAAAGCTGATGTGAGTGTGCAGTGGATCTATACAGAGAGAGAGAGAGAGAGAGAGAGAGGATGTCTGTAAAGCAGAGCACAGACACATGATCGTTCACAAACACAGGCTACACACACACACACACACACAGCGCTCGATATCTCGCTCTCACTCGCTTTTCAGTTGAGCTTGCATCTGGGTTTCCTTCTGCTCTGCTGTCTTCTGTGCAGTTTGATGCCATTATACACACATATCTGACCACAGGATGTGATGATATTAATAATCATAGTACTAATAATACCTAAAACAGGCCTAAGGTATGGCTTTATTTTCTTTATGCAAAATTTTGTGTTTTATAAATGAATAAATATAAATGTAATAGGCCTAAAATGCTTCATTATATGTATGCAAATAATATATATTAATAATAATAATAATAACAACAACAATACCTTAAGCAGGCCTAAGGTTTGGCTTTATTTTCTTTATGCAAAATGGAATGTTTTATAAATAAATAAATAGACCAAAATAAAAAAAATCAATCTCGAAGCATGCCTAAAATGATTCTTTTCTGTATGCAAAATTGTGTTTTCTAAATAAATAAATCTTAAAACATGCCTAAAATGTGTTTTTGACATTCAAAACTTTACGTTTTCTACATAAATAAATAGGCCTAAAATGCTTTCATTTCTATTATAACTGTCAGAGCACAGAATGCTGCGATCGACCAATCAGAATGAAGTATTCCAGAGAGACGTGGAATAAAACGAGGTTAGCCGCGAGCACGTCGCTCAGACACACACACGCATGATATCGTGTGTGAGAGCGAGAGAGCGTCTGATCGTTTCTGACGGACTGTGAAATGAGATCCATGTCGTTCATTTACCACTGACACTCGCAGTGTGTGACATCCACAGAGACTTCAGCTCAGGTCTAGCTCAGTTTGCCTTGTGTTCACTCTACAACACAACTATCAGAACATTAACCTTTATATATATCAATGACTCTTTAATCATCAACCCTCAGTTCATACACTAACAACACTCACATCGAGTGTTGACTGAGCTGAAATGATATTGACCTCATCAGATCCCGTTCCATGTACTTCAGACAACACGAGAGCTTTTGACCGCGACCTTTAACCTTGAAAATGAGTTTTATTGACAGCACTGGACAGTGAAAAATCAACACGTTCTTTGTTTTGAAGCTAATGGCGTGTGGACGTCCCCTCATTAAACACTTCCTCTTGTTTAACTGACAGGATGAAGCGAGCGCTGATGGTTTGAGTCGGAAACATGTTAGTAACGTGCGTCACGTGATCAGAATGCCTTTGAACGTTTTCATCATGCGAAAAGTCATGTAAATCGTGTGAACTTTTGATTAATCGAATGCAGTCTCTCGTATTGCTTTGCAGACTCTGCTCTGGCTGTGTTTTGAAGGAGGCGTGGCTTGCGCTCAAATGATTTCAAAGCTACACTCTAAAAAATCTTGGGTTATTTTTTCTACCCAAATCTTGGGTTGAGCCTTCTGGGTCAATTTATTTGGGTCATTTTTTCAGACATAACCTAATGTTTGGGTAGTTTTTGTGTAACCCAGATCCTGGGTCAGACATAACAACCCAGTGTTTGGATAGGTATTGTGTTACTGAGCTCCTGGGTCAGATATAACAACCCAGTGTTTGGGTAGTTTTTGTGTAACCCAGATGCTGGGTCAGACGTAACAACCCGATCTTTGGGTAGTTTTTGTGTTACCCAGATCCTGGGTCATATATAGCAACCCAGTGTTTGGGTAGTTTTTGTGTCACCCAGATGCTGGGTCAGACGTAGCAACCCGAGGTTTGGGTAGTTTTTGTGTAACCCAGATCCTGGGTCATATATAACAACCCGATGTTTGGGTAGTTTTTGTGTTACCCAAATCCTGGGTCAGACGTAACAACCCGATGTTTGGGTAGTTTTTGTGTAACCCAGATCCTGGGTCAGACGTAACAACCCGATGTTTGGGTAGATTTTGTGTAACCCAGATCCTGGGTCAGACGTAACAACCCGATGTTTGGGTAGATTTTGTGTAACCCAGATCCTGGGTCAGACGTAACAACCTGATGTTCGGGTAGATTTTGTGTAACCCAGATCCTGGGTCAGACGTAACAACCTGATGTTCGGGTAGATTTTGTGTAACCCAGATCCTGGGTCAGACGTAACAACCCGATGTTTGGGTAGATTTTGTGTAACCCAGATCCTGGGTCAGACGTAACAACCTGATGTTCGGGTAGATTTTGTGTAACCCAGATCCTGGGTCAGACGTAACAACCCGATGTTCGGGTAGATTTTCTGTAACCCAGATCCTGGGTCAGACGTAACAACCCGATGTTCGGGTAGATTTTGTGTAACCCAGATCCTGGGTCAGACGTAACAACCCAGTGTTTGGATAGGTATTGTTTTACCCAGCTCCTAGGTCATATATAACAACCCAGTGTTTGGGTAGTTTTTATGTAACCCAGAACCTGGGAAAGATATAAAAACCCAGGGATTGAGTTATTTATCGCGGGCTTTTTGCAACCACTTCAGGAGAGAGCAGTGCAGTGCCGTCAAAATAGTGCGTGTCTTTAGTAAAATACAGGTTTGTGTACATTTTTTGTACCTATAATTTTTTATTGTGCTGTATATCGTTTAATTTTATGCAAAGCAACATAGAGGGGTGCAATGTGATTTACCTAAACCAGTGTCGGTCTTTTCACGTGATGGAAACGCTTGTTGCCTCGCTTCAAATTGTATGCTTTTATTAAAAAAAAGATGCAGAATATAAATGCTTAGAGAGATAAAATATGTTCTCAGAACTGTACACTGATTGTTTATGGACAGGTTATGGATTCAGTCACAGCATGTTTCATAAAATATGACTGAAAATAAAGGAACTATCATGCAAGCCAGTGGTTGTATCGAGTATTTTTAAAAAAAAGTTTAGAGGATTTAAGTTAATCTGCAAACATTAATTCATGTACGGAAAAAAAAAATAAAAAATCTAGTACGATAGTCAAAATGAATCAACCCAGTATGCGGAGTTAAATCAACCCATTATGCTGGGTTAAATAAACAACCCAATTTGCACAGTAAAATTAACATATATTTACCCAGCCCATGGGTTGAAAACAACCCAAATTGGATTGTTTTTAATGATGGCCTCTCTGAAATTGCCTACCCTACCTTTAACCTGTTCATTTACACAAAAATGCAACAACATGCCAGAGATGTGGTCTGGTATTACACATGCATTGATTCATTACACAATGGTGAGAGTGTGCAGGTGACCCTATTAAAGGCTAAAAACAGTATAAATAAAAGCGATAATACATATAATGCAATTAGTTACTTGTATGGCTTCAAGAGTATCATCTTCAGAAGTGAGATCTCCAGAGAATAACCCAGGCGTCTCTTATCGCCGGTAATCGCTTCGCATTTGCTTTAAAGGAGCGAGCGGCTCTTCAAGAAATAATCAAACTGAAGTTCACGCTTATTGTTGATATGAACCTCGTGAGTGATTTCTGGAGCTGTATTTGTGCGCGCGGCGTCATAAATCACGGCTGATTCACGGTGGAGGTATGCAGACAGTAACAGTAAATCAAAAGCATCTGCCTGGAGGACCCAGTCATCTGTCATGTCACCGGCGCCGCCCATTTACATTTATTTACATTTAGCGCACAGCGCCTCATTACGCACAGGAAGTGGAGAGGGAAACGGCGTGAGGAGAGAACACAAATACTCATTTGATACACAAAAACTTTTGAAGGAGAACACAGGACGGGACGGCAGAAACTTCAGATTCAGTCATGAAGAAGCAAGGAGAACGGATTGATCAGGAAACACGGATACACCGGAAACAGGGCTTTCTTTTGTGGTTACTGATGTTTTGTTTTTCCGTCAAGCAAATATTTACCTTTTTAATGAAAGAAAATCAATATATATTAATATTTTGTGTTATGTTACATTATATTAAGTATATTAATAATTGTTAATAACTATTAATATTTTTAATTAGATTTTATATTTTTCTTATATTTTACTTTTTCCTTTGAAAGTTTTTGTCATTTTGTTGTGTTTGTAATTTATTTGTTTGTTTGTTTTTAAATAGTGTATATTCAGTTAATGATAATAAGCCTGTATTGTTAGAGTTTTTATTAATATTTTGAATTAGTTTTTATATTTCTCTGTTCACTTTCATTTTCGTTAAAGTTTTAGACATTTTATTGTGATTTTGTCACTTTGATTCATATATACATATATATATATATATATATTAGTGCTGTCAAACGATTAAAATATTTAATCGCGATTAATCGCATTAATGTCATAGTTAACTCGCATTTACTCGCACATTTTTATCTATTCTAAATGTCTCTTGATTTCTTTTTGTCGCATAATTTTTCTCATTTTAATGCTCTTATCAACATGGAAAAGTGGATCGGCTTGCTTTGTGCAAATGTTTTTTATTGAAAACAATATTGGCATACTGTTCAATTTCACACTAAAACATTCTCACTTGGAGCAAATAATCTCTCTCACACAATGTAACACTGTCCATCAATAAAAGGGTGAAATAAATACTGACAAAGTCCTGATATTGACGAGGGGGCGGAGAATTCGCATCAGCTGTGTGTGTGTGTGTGTGTGTGTGTGTGTGTGTGTGTGTGTGTGTGTGTGTGTGTGTGTGTGTGTGTGTGTGTGTGTGTGTGTGTGTGTGTGATATAGTGGATTTTATGTATATAGTGTCTCTTTTCAAATGCATTATAATATTGTTTAAATGCTTATTTGTCCTTTGTTAAAAAAAGAAGAGTGTTATGTTCATTTATTAAATTAATTATTTTCGCTCAGCATACCAGAGTGATGACGTCATCGCACGCCCTAGTATCCCGCGCGCGCCCGTGATGTGCTTCATTCAGAGTAAATACGACGAAGCCATCACTGCAGCGCTTGTGTGATTTATTCTTTATGTGCTTTATACTTCTCTTTCAGGGGTATTACATGTGTGCTGGCCATCATCAAGTGGTATTCAGACTGGACGTGCTGCGATGATGATCAGTTCACAACGACAAAACGCACAGATCACTTTGGTCTTGTCAATGCAACCATTTGGCAACTTTTTAAAAGTAAACTTTCCATTCAGAATCTTATTGGTATCCATTTCGGCGTCTCGCGCTCGTCATCCACTCAAAACTGGACGTTTTGAACGTTCCTATAACATTCAGAAATAACGTTTTTATAACTTAATGGGAACGTTATGAAAACGTTCTTATAACCTAAAATTGTTAGCTGGGGAAGAGGAGAGATTCGCGATTGCACTGAACACGTTTTAAGTGCAGGCATATTCTCTGAGTGAGCCCAGAGAAAATTCTTACAAGAGCAGCGTGTATCTGAGAGCGCGCGACTCAAGCAGAGAGATTCGTGCTCGGCACATTATATTCCGCGCGCGAGCAGAGAGATTCGCGCTCGCGCATCCGGCTCGCAAGCCCAAACAAGTGTGTGCGGCGTGCCTGTTGTTTTGTAGATCCGCTTGCGTTTTCAAAACGCCCGCATGCCGTCCTGTTGCAAAAGCATGTGAAAAAAAAAACTACAAAGTTTGCTAGGCCAAAAAGACCGTTAATCGTGCGATAAAAAAATTAACTCCGTTAAAATGGGTTTGCGTTAACGCCGTTAATAGCGCGTTTAACTGACAGCCCTAATATATATATATATATATATATACAGTGTGTGTATGTATATATATATACTGTATATATCTAGTCTTAGTTTATTTAGTTTTGAGTTTTTTAGTACTTCAACTTGTATTGCCTTGGCTAGATCAACTAGTTGAAATAAAATACTTTTCTTTTCTTTTTTTTTTGTTATCATGATTGTTGTATTTAAAGTAATGAAAATGTTTTATGATGCTTTTATAGTGCTGTCGATTTATCCCATCGAACAAAGGTTTTTGTTTATCTACTATATGTATGTAAATGTGTGTGTGCATACATAAATGGTGTGTACACACAAACATACATAGGCCTACATATATACATGTAAGAAAAATACAAATATTATATAAACAAAAAACTTTTATGTTAGATACGATTAATCGCGATACACTGATTATGATTTATTTTTACTTTACATTTATTTTATTTTATAATGGTTTCAGTTTTAGACGATGATCATTAAAGACTCTCAGAGGCGATGACCTCACGTCAAACACAACTCTTTCCTCAGATCTCCAGCTGTCGATATATCAGCCGCTGTGAGCCTTATGGGCACGCACTCGGCTCTTTAAATATTCAGAGACAAAGTCGTCCGGCCGCTAGTTATTGCCTGGAGTAGATCTGAAACTTTAAAGACATTGACAGACTCACTCAATAGACGTTTGTTCATGCATCTCGCAGTAGTCAGCCGATAACTCTATAGTTAAACAACAGCTGCTCAATACTGTTCTACATACATTAACATGCGATTAAAAAGTGATTTTTCTCACTCGGTTTTGAAATGAAAGGCGTTTGATGTGACATACTGTAGCTATCAGAGCTCAAAACTGCCTCTCCAGTTCATTAACACTTAAACTAAACTGCTGAAACATCATCATGACATCATTATTATTAACATATGTGACCATCCACGTTCAAATATCAACACTTATTCAGTATGACAATCACAAACAACATCATTTAAGTCTTAAAGGTGCAGTATCAAGAAAAGTCTGTTTAACGGTCAGAGATTACAACTACAGTTTTTGGTGCAAGAAACCCTCACACACGTGATAGATCAGCTCGATATAAAACTGAGCAACACTTGAAAGAGACACAAAGGGTGAATCGATCAAACACACACACGCGCGCGCTCTGAAATGAGTCTGACGTGCCATTGCTCAGCTCAGAGCTGCAGTCATGTTTGGCGTTTGCAGCAGATGCTGTTCAATCACTCTGTCTGATTCATTTAGATAAAACACTGAAGACAGAGAGCATCTGAGCTCTAACATGGTTACGCACACGTACGCACTGATGATTGGTGTGCAAGTTGAACGGGTTTGAAGGTTCGTCATGATACCGAAACGTCTGTAGTCAACAACGCTAGTGAAATTTCACGATTCTCAATGCAACAGAAAAAATTAAAATCGAATATGGTATTAAACACACTCCATTACTTTCAAAGGTTAAATATGAATATAAATATTGACAAAGTCAAGCATGATTTTATGATCATTAATTATCATTAAAACAATGGCTTTCCAGTATTTCTGAATTAAGCAAAAGTTTCCAAGATTTTTTATATATAGTAGGAGTAAGCAATACTGTATCAAAAATAAAATAAAATGAAAGTAAAACATTTTTATAAAATATTTCTGATGATTTCAGGAGTATTTATTGTTTCAGGAAAAAGAAAAAAGAACAAATATTAAATAAAATAAAATAAAAATGTTTTTGCTGATTTCACGATTATTATTATTTTCAGGAAAAAATAAATAAATAAAATAAAATTATGAAGTAAACAATTCTTAGTCTTTCAGGTATATATTAAAAATGTAATTAAATTAAATATTCAAGTTTATTTGTATAGTGCTTTTAACAATACATATTGTTTCAAAGCAGCTTTACAGAAAATAACTGGTGCTGAAAAAACAATGTAACAAAAACGTATGCAAAAAAAAAAAAAAAAAAACATGATCTTGATAAAGACGCCCATGACTGCTGACACTGTAAACACTAGCACAGGTATTGTTTTTCAGTATCAACTGAGCGCCAAAGCACGGGTCCTACTGGCATATTTACACGCGCGTGCATTAGCTCCATTACTTCCAGAACACGTATGAACGTGATTCACACAGAATCTCCTGACAATTCTTCTCAAAAGAGCACAAACAAACATCTTCATGCGGTAAACTTCCATCACACACACACACACACACACTCTCTCCTCTCAGGAAAAGCTGACTGCACTATTTCTCTGTGGTGGAAAGTAGCCGATGTCAAAGTGATGAATGTGCGATGAGAACAGGAGCAAGAAAACACGAATCGCGCTCCAGAAACACACAAACACACACAACAACTGCATGTGTACGAAGCCTAAACTCTGACGCAACTGTATTTGTGAGTTTACTTTCTATCAGAGCTGTTGTGTGTGTAACCGTGAGGTCGCAATTAACCAGTATTCACCATCTGTGAGCCTCATCTGCCCTATTTTTTCCTCTCAGAGGAGTGAAGGTTACATATATCACCTGACACAGGTAATCACCTGTTGATCGCTGACAACCCGCGTCCCTCGGGTAGAACTGCATTCAAACAGACGGAGAGAGACGCGTTCTGTTATCTCTCTCACCGGGGAGAAGCTTTTCCGGGCGCTCTCGTACGTCACGTGACGCTTCAAATCAAGCATCGTGCATCAAAACAAGGAGTTTCACTGAAGACCTGCAGTCCTGCGCCGACGGGAACGCACAAGATGAGTTATGAGCGTCTCGAATCAAGTACATACTGAGAGTACAAGCAGAAACGTTATCGACAGACGCCTACTGTACATCAGAAAGTGCAGATTTCCCTCAACTTTCGCTTGAGTGACGCATCTTTTCAACTAATTGTGATCCTCGCTGGTTTTATGCTCCATTACTCCCTTAAAGGGATAGTTCACCAAAAAATGAAAATCATGTCATTAATTAGTCGCACTCGTGTCGTTCTAAACCCGTAAGACTTTCGATCATCTTCAGAACACAAATGAAGATCTTTTTGATGAAATGCAACAGCTTTCTGTCCCTCCGTTGACAGCTACACAACTACCACTTTGACGCTTCAAAAAGTTCATAAAGAGATCGTAAAACTAATCAATTTGAATTAAACGGTTTAGTCCAAATTTTCTGAAGAGACTCGATCGCTTTATATGATGAACAGATTTAATTTAGGCTTTTATTCACATATAAACATTCATCAACTCACACATCAGTTGTGGTAAACAGAGGCTCAAGCATCTTCGCTTGACGTGCGAGAACCAATGAGGTTCATTCTCGTGTTACGCATCACTTTTGAGCTTCAGCGAGAACCAATGAGGTTCATTCTCTACGCATCACTTTTGAGCTTCAGCGAGAACCAATGAGGTTCATTCTCTACGCATCACTTTTGAGCTTCAGCGAGAACCAATGAGGTTCATTCTCGTGTTACGCATCACTTTTGAGCTTCAGCGAGAACCAATGAGGTTCTTTCTCATGTTACGCATCACTTTTGAGCTTTAACAAGAACCAATGAGGTTCATTCTCGTGTTACGCATCACTTTTGAGCTTCAGCGAGAACCAATGAGGTTCTTTCTCATGTTACGCATCACTTTTGAGCTTTAACAAGAACCAATGAGGTTCATTCTCGTGTTACGCATCACTTTTGAGCTTCAGCGAGAACCAATGAGGTTCATTCTCGTGTTACGCATCACTTTTGAGCTTCAGCGAGAACCAATGAGGTTCTTTCTCATGTTACGCATCACTTTTGAGCTTCAGCGAGAACCAATGAGGTTCATTCTCGTGTTACGCATCACTTTTGAGCTTCAGCGAGAACCAATGAGGTTCATTCTCGTGTTACGCATCACTTTTGAGCTTCAGTGAGAACCAATGAGGTTCTTTCTCATGTTACGCATCACTTTTGAGCTTTAACAAGAACCAATGAGGTTCATTCTCGTGTTACGCATCACTTTTGAGCTTCAGTAAGAACCAATGAGCTTTGTTCTCACGCATCAAGCCGGTTCGGTTGAGCTTTTGTTTATGTTCGCTGATCAATGTTTAAATGTGAATAAAAGCCTGAATTCAATCTGTTCATCATACAAAGCGATCGAGTCTCCTCAGAAAAGTTTGCGTAGCTGGGACAGAAAGCTCTCAGATTTCATAAAAAAGATCTTCATTTGTGTTCTGAAGATGGACGAAAGTCTTTTTATAAATAAAATGAAAGTAATTAATAACAGAATTAAAAAATTTGGATTTTTAAATATCTTTTTAATTTTTAAGTTGAACTATTAGTAGCTTTTAGTAGTCAAAGTAGGCTGCCAAAAATGTAATAATTAACCAAATAATAGTCAGACTTGGTTAAAGAACAGAGAGCACGAGAGGATGAACGCTTTCACCTCAGTGGCCTTAAAACGAGCCGCCGGACCTCAGGGATCTTTTCCCTCCCGCATTCAGGAGGAAAGTTTCCGTAATGAGATGGGAACAATCTGCCGACGCTCCGGCTGCCATGTTGTGTTTAATGGTATCACAGATTGTGCAAGCGAAGCGTTACTCTACAACAATGATGCTGACACAGACAGACAGATGCCAAACGCTGATGGTTACGAGCCTCTCGCTCGACACGCGCAGATAAAACACAACCACCGCGCTTCTTGACAGCGACCTGCCGTTAATCTGATCGACTGACGACCTTTGATGAATAATCGGAGGATGCTAAAGTTGATGAATGACTGCAAAAGAAGAAAGATGGAGATAAAGAAGAAGCGACAGCAGACGGATCACAGATATCTGTGTAGAGGCACTGCTGTCATACTAGCACCAAGTCTAGCTCACTTTACAGATGAATCTGCTCCAGAACCGCCCACTTACAGTGGATGAGATCATGTGACTGACATGCAAAATCACCATCCACAGTTCACTCTTTCATCTGAAGTGTAG